>NC_134883.1:4656699-4664199 GCF_041734735.1 Babylonia areolata
AGATGACAGTCTTTACATGTATCAAAGTCAAGGGTTGAGAGGGAAGCTTTCTGCCTCCCTGAGAGATGACATTCTTTACATGTATCAAAGTCAAGGGTTGAGAGGGAAGCTTTCTGCCTCCCTGAGAGATGACATTCTTTACATGTATCAAAGTCAAGGGTTGAGAGGGAAGCTTTCTGCCTCCCTGAGAGATGACATTCTTTACATGTATCAAAGTCAAGGGTTGAGAGGGAAGCTTTCTGCCTCCCTGAGAGATGACAGTCTTTACATGTATCAAAGTCAAGGGTTGAGAGGGAAGCTTTCTGCCTCCCTGAGAGATGACAGTCTTTACATGTATCAAAGTCAAGGGTTGAGAGGGAAGCTTTCTGCCTCCCTGAGAGATGACAGTCTTTACATGTATCAAAGTCAAGGGTTGAGAGGGAAGCTTTCTGCCTCCCTGAGAGATGACAGTCTTTACATGTATCAAAGTCAAGGGTTGAGAGGGAAGCTTTCTGCCTCCCTGAGAGATGACAGTCTTTACATGTATCAAAGTCAAGGGTTGAGAGGGAAGCTTTCTGCCTCCCTGAGAGATGACAGTCTTTACATGTATCAAAGTCAAGGGTTGAGAGGGAAGCTTTCTGCCTCCCTGAGAGATGACAGTCTTTACATGTATCAAAGTCAAGGGTTGAGAGGGAAGCTTTCTGCCTCCCTGAGAGATGACATTCCTTTACATGTATCAAAGTCAAGGGTTGAGAGGGAAGCTTTCTGCCTCCCTGAGAGATGACATTCTTTACATGTATCAAAGTCAAGGGTTGAGAGGGAAGCTTTCTGCCTCCCTGAGAGATGACAGTCTTTACATGTATCAAAGTCAAGGGTTGAGAGGGAAGCTTTCTGCCTCCCTGAGAGATGACAGTCTTTACATGTATCAAAGTCAAGGGTTGAGAGGGAAGCTTTCTGCCTCCCTGAGAGATGACATCCTTTACATGTATCAAAGTCAAGGGTTGAGGGGGAAGCTTTCTGCCTCCCTGAGAGATGACATCCTTTACATTATCAAAGTCAAGGGTTGAGAGGGAAGCTTTCTGCCTCCCTGAGAGATGACATCCTTTACATGTATCAAAGTCAAGGGTTGAGAGGGAAGCTTTCTGCCTCCCTGAGAGATGACATTCTTTACATGTATCAAAGTCAAGGGTTGAGGGGGAAGCTTTCTGCCTTCCTGAGGGCATTGTCTTACATCTGTTCGAAGATGTTGGTTTTTTTCTGAAACTTGAATGCCCTGCTGAGGTAAGGTAAGGATGTGTTTGGAGCCCTACATTTTTGTTTGTTTGTTTGTTGTTGTTGTTGTTTGGGGTTTTGTTTTTGTTTTGTTTTGTTTTGTTTTTTGGGGGGTGGGTTGTAATTTATTAGTCATTTAGCACACCGTTTGAAAGAAAATGGTAAACTTGGTGTTCAGTTAATGCCAGATATCAGAGAGGGGGGAGGAGGGGGAGACACAGAGAGACACAGAGAGAGACGGACAGACAGAGACAGACAGATAGAGAGAGACAGAGATAGGCATAGACAGAGACTGAAAAGAGAGAGACACACAGACAGAAAGAGATGTCTAGTTGTGTTTTTTAACAGGAACAGATTCTCATCCACACCATCACTGCACTACACACCGCCCTTTTTATCCGCCACTTCTATGAAGTGTGGCCCAAACCCGTCGTTCCAGCTACCCCCCCCCCCTCCCCCCGCCACCCCTCAACCCTCCCGCGGCCCCCCTCCCTCCCTCCCCTTCCACACACACACACACACACACACACACACACCTCTGTCTCTCTTCCAACCTCTCCTTTATTGGAGACGGAGAGAGAGGACCAACAACACACCGGGTGCGTGGAAAAGAAAACAGCAACCAAAATAATTGACAGTGCCCTGCTGCACAAGGCGAGAAGTGTGAAGGTATTTACACAGTGCCCTGTGTGCTCGTGTGCCGTGTCGATACGTCTTTTCAGCTGTGTGCCAACCGCCTTGAATTTTTCAAAAGCTTCCTCGCCAGACTGCTATGTTTCGTTTTGAAGACTCGTGCGAATTAATCAACTCTGGACAACCGGCGAACGAACCTCACGAAAGAGAAAGTGGAACAGAGTCTAAGAATGTGAATTTTTGTTATTTTCATATCGTTGATCAACTTCTAAAATAATCTCCCCCCCTGTCCCCATATTCAGCGTCTTTTCCAAGGTCCTACACCTCACCGTTCATTCCTGTAACAATATCACAACCAGCCGCCTGTCACGGTCCCAGTGCCGACAGGAAACAAGGAACAATCAATGCTGAGTCGCCTTCAGGTCACACTCCAAAAGAGACCACGCATTGCCACCAAGACCTTTGGTAGTGTTCAGTGGTGCAAGTCTGATCTAATCTACCACTCACCAAGCCCCCTACTGTCGACATTGATTACTTGGTCTCGGAGCCAGACTGAGTGGGCGCTTTCCCTGCAGCTGAAACCGCCCCCACGTCCCTTCAACAACAGCCCCCCGTGATCATGCCGACATCGGATAGTGTCGGAACCCATTACGGGCATGGAAATTGAAGGCACCTCGAAAATGGAATCACCGTGAGAGCACGGCATGAACGGTGACCTAATTTGAATACATATTTGATTTGCAGTGACAGACTATGGTGATAAGACAGTCACTGCTGCATGAAGATCCGTTCAGTTTTGAGACTGCGACAAGGCAGTACCCGGCGCTTCCTTTCTTAACGTACAATTGGTGATAATGAATGTGCAATATGCAGGATGAATGTACAATGGAATATGTCTAATGCTACGTCCATATTCTAAATATATTTCTGTTAATAATTACGATGTAATAATTAATTGCAATGTTTTAAAAGCAAATATGTGAAATGCTTTTATTTGAGAACATATGTTTATTACTCTTGTTTAATCAAGTAATCCGCGTGTGTAGGGTGGGTGGGGGGGTGCGGGTGTGTGCTGTTTATCTGGTTGTGGTTTTCCGCAATTTATCTTTATTCTTATCATATCTATTATAATCAATGTGCAATATAGTAGGCTATACTTATAATTATAATTATATTCCAAATAGCAATGTGCTTGTGTGTGTGTGTGTGTGTGTGTGTGTGTGTGTGTGTGTGTGTGTGTGTTTGTGCGCGAACGCGTGTTTGTCTATTGTGTCAAATTATATTGTATTCTGCAGTCTGTTATTGCATTCTACTGTGTTAATGTAGTAGTGTGTGTCTGTGTGTCTGTGTGTGTGGTTGTGTGTGTCTGTGTGCGTGTCTGTGCGTGTGGTTTGTGTATGTGTGTGTGTGTGTGCGTGTCTGTGCGTGTGGTTGTGTGTGTATGTGTGTGTGTGTGGTTGTGTGTGTGTGTGTGTGTGTGTACGTGCATGCGTGCGTGTTAAAGATTTAAACCGTCAACCTAACTTGAGGCAAATGTACCGATGTGGCATGCTGGCACAACCTAACTTGAGGCAAATGTACCGATGTGGCATGCTGGCACAACCTAACTTGAGGCAAATGTACCGATGTGGCATGCTGGCACAACCTAACTTGAGGCAAATGTACCGATGTGGCATGCTGGCACAACCTAACTTGAGGCAAATGTACCGATGTGGTATGCTGGCACAACCTAACTTGAGGCAAATGTACCGATGTGGCATGCTGGCACAACCTAACTTGAGGCAAATGTACAGATGTGGCATGCTGGCACAACCTAACTTGAGGCAAATGTACCGATGTGGCATGCTGGCACATGGCCTTAGTCTTTGGCTCCCTCACTCTTCACCTACTGGAAGTCACGGGCCAACTTATCGTTTTCATCAGTTTCAGTTTCAAGGTGGTGTATATATATATAAAGGAGCAGTGCCTGACCATCGCATAGACCCAACAAGCTGACGTGGCAACTTACCTGTTTCACCAGTTCGAAATGTGAACGTACGTTCATCTGCAGAACACACACACACACACACACACACACACACACATACACACACACACACACACACACACACACACACACATACACACACACACACACACACACACATACACACACACACACACACACACACACACACACACATACACACACACACACACACACACACACACACACACACACACACACAGAGGAAACGAGAAGACGTCACGCATGGACCTTCCCACCCCTGACCGATTCCATCCCTCCCCGTCTCAGCTGTGTCGTTGTCTTTCCCAGTTACGGTGAATGGTCATGAGGTGGCACCTCCCTCCTGTTTTTACCAGTTCGCTGGCTATGATACGGTGAATGGTCATAAGGTGGCACCTCCCTCCTGTTTTTACCAGTTCGCTGGCTATGATACGGTGAATGGTCATAAGGTGGCCACTCCCTCCTGTTTTTACCAGTTCGCTGGCTATGATACGGTGAATGGTCATAAGGTGGCCACTCCCTCCTGTTTTTACCAGTTCGCTGGCTATGATACGGTGAATGGTCATAAGGTGGCCACTCCCTCCTGTTTTTACCAGTTCGCTGGCTATGATCCATTCCAGTGGTCACAATATTCGTAAAGATTTCCTTCATCTCAATCTTCCAACTGGGCTTATTATTCTGTTAGATATTTCGGTGTAAAGGACAGGCTTCTAAATTCTACAAAGCACGATAATTTTTTTACCACACTGACATCAATACCTGACACAGGAATTATCTTAATATAAACAGGACGTTTTGGTTTGGAAGGCTGGGGTCAATCGACATGTTTCCGAATATCCTATGATTTTCGCATCATATTAGGCTCATAGCATACACTGCTGAAATATGCAGAAATAAAAAATACTTCATGAGAGCAGCAGCGTGTATACTGAACACAAGAACAAGAATACACTTCGTTCCGAGTGGTCAAAACCGAGTTCAATTTCATAGACGGATTCATGAGCGTTGCATAACCAAAATAAACCTGTAACACACGCCTTTCTTTTCTTCTTTTTTTAATGATTGAAACGTACACGTGCGCGCACGCAAAACGATGCGTGCGCACGCGCGGGCACACACGCAACACGCACACAGCTGTTGCACTCTGAATGTAATAGTATCTTACCCACATGTTTTTCTGTTTACATAATAATTGATGTGTACATGGTGATAAGTGAAGGGTGTGTCAGTTTTGTTTTTTGTTGTTGTTTTTTTGCTGACGGGCATTTTATTTTAAGCGAGCCTAAAGAAAATTTTCTGTTTTTGGTTGAAGCAGATAATAAAGTATTCTGAATTGAATTGAATTGAATTGAATTGACAACCAGCCACATCAACACTTGGATTTCTTGTCCCCGTGGATTCCCAGTGACCTGATCATATATCTGTGGACACCATGTTTCCATGACAGACCGATGCCCATCCAACACTCACACTTCAATTATTTCAGTGAAAACAGACATACCTTCTTGTTCCATTTGTTTCAAGAAACACCTCTGCAAGGTAGCGTTTCATACATGCACAAAAATTGCCGGTAAAAAAAGGTTCCCGAATTAAAGACGCTGAAGCAGGACTTTCGTTGCTTCTTTTTCCCTGCTTCCCACTTGTACTGCCATCTTGGAAAATGCGTGAAGTCGACACAGGGTGCCTGGAAGGCCAACGTGCTCAAGTAGCACAAGCAGCTAGACACGGAAATCACGTGATGTTGGTGGCGCGGACGTGGACGTGTCCTTCAAGCCTGCGCAATGGAATTTTTAGGTGGAGTGCAGTGTGCGCAGTACTGGCCCCACCCTTTACACCCGTGGTTCATCTGCCATAGCCTAGCAAGCTGGGACGGTGACAGTGAGGTCCTCAGGTCGTAGGTTTTATATCAGACTGTCCTTGTCCTAGCCTCTGGCTCAAAAACCTTCCTCGGAGGCACGGGGGCGCGGCTACTGAAAGTCGGGACATGGCCATGGACCCAGGGTCAATGCATGTCGAGACTGTCCTGCATTCCTTAGCACTTCATGGGTTTTACTTCAGACTTTTCCTTGTCTTAGATGGACTGCCTTCCCGGGCTGTCGAGCTCCATCTGCCCGCATGTGACAGGTAGCACAGGGTTACATGGTACCTGTGGCAGGTAGAGACCTGACCTGACGTACAGTGCACGCATAATTCACGGACTGCACGTTATCATTATTATTGTCATGGTCAAGACTAAGAGAGAGACAGGGACTAATGGAGAGAGAGACAGGGAGAGAGAGGGGGAGGGGGGCTAAAGAGAGAGAGATGTCAAAAGTAAAAGTTTGTTTGTTTGCTTTTTTTTTTTTTTTTTTTTTTTCCAAATAGTACTCTGATGAACCCTTTTGCTGAAAATGTCTATATTCTACTACTGTCCAGTAGTGAGATGTACGCTGCCAGCCTCTCCAGGAAGACGCAGAACCGGGTGCCGCGCGCGGCAGCACGTTCATATTTACCGCGGCTGCCACTCCTTTCAGTTCAGCTCAGTGGGAGGATCACGTGAAGTGATCTTTAACTCACTCAGTACGGCCAGTCCTCTCTTCTCCTCTACACAGACCCCTCGGATGTCCAGTGGGTGTCTGAATGGCCCAACCTTTAGCTTCCGTCGTCAGAATTGTGGTATTCTTTGTCAACATTCACCTCTTCAGTATAAGAGCCTTCCGCTTGCAATATTTTGATGATGGTAATTGGAGTGAAACGCTGTTAACGTCGTCTCTTTCGCCGTTCGTATGGAGAGAGTTAATGCTGCATCAATGATAAGCAGCACACTGCTACATTTTTTTTTTTTTTTCACAGATATGTTCATGAATTCTTAATTATACCGAAATGATATGTAGAAGTACTCAGGAGTCGGGGTTGCAATAAGGCGATCTTTGCAGCGCTAAGTTTGCATAGAGTAAAGAATGTATATGGAACTTACCGTGGAGTTAGGAACATTCTTAACAATAAGCAGACTTAGCGCTGCTGAGTTCGCTCACGCAACCCACCCAAGGACTTGTGCCTGCCGTAAGATGTAACTGAAGGGTGGTTTTCTCACCCAGAAGAGGTATCCAAATGGTTTTTGGGGTTTTTTCTGCTGTGAGGTATTCCGAAAATATTTTCCTTGCTTGTTAAGTGGAGTGATGGCCTAGATGTAACGCGTCCGCCAAGGAAGCGAGAGAATCTGAGCGAGCTGGTTCGAATCACGGCTCAGCTGCCGATATTTTCTCCCCCTCCACTAGACCTTGAGTGGTGGTCTGGACGCTAGTCATTCGGATGAAACGATAAACCTGTGCTGCATGCACTTAGCGCACGTAAAAGAACCCACGGTAACAAAAGGGTTGTTCCTGGCAAAATTCTGTAAAAAAAAAAATCCACTTCGATAGGAAAAAACAAATAAAACTGCACGCAGAAAAAATACCAAAAAAAAAGGGTAGCGCTGTAGTATAGCGACGCGCTCTCCCTGTGGAGAGCAGCCCGAATTTCACACAGAGAAATCTGTTGTGATAAAAAGAAATACAAATACAAGTCAAATGGTGTGTTTCATTTCAAGAGGAGAAATTACCAAAAGGATGTTGTTCTTACCAACAAGA
>NC_134883.1:4671699-4676699 GCF_041734735.1 Babylonia areolata
TGCGTCCGTTTTATTACTTTTTACGATGTTAGTCATGATGATGGTGATTATCATTCGTAGTAGTAGCAGTAGATGTAGCAGTGTTCACAAAATTATAATTTTTGTGTCGTTATCGTTCATGTTGTTATTGTTATTGTTGTAAGAAAGGGCAGACTGGAAGACTGGGCAATGCCTAAAATCTTAATCCTTGAGTAATAAAGTTTTTTGAATCTCTCTCTCTGTCTCTCTCTCTCTCTCTCTCTCTCTCTCTCTCTCTCTCTCTCTCTCTCTCTCTCTCTCTCTCTTGCTCTGTTTCTCTCTCCGTTTCCACACATGCAGTTATACATTGTGAGACAAGATATATGAAGCTGGTATGTGGACATGATAAATCTAAATTGCTGATTACACAACATTGTGTCCATGTTTAAGTGGATTGTTGATGCAGTCTATATTAAGTCTTATTTCAAAATAGGATTAGTCTTTATTTTATTTTGCTTTCTTTAGACTTTTCGTGTAATATTCCCCGGGCAGAGGAATGCTGGGATACTTTGTTTTGTTTTGTTATTCCTGCTAAATTATAGACTTACATTAAAATTGTTGTAAATCGTTACCCCATGTCTGAAGACCTTCAAAGGTAATAACCACAACAAAAAATCAGCCACTCTCTGTCTCTCTCTCTCTCTCTCTCTCTCGCTCGCTCGCTTTCGCTTTCTCCCTCTCCCTCTCTCTCTTTTTCTCTCATTCTCTTTCCTTGTCTCAAAACATGAACAAATGTGCGTGCACACACCTGCACAGATGCTTGTGTATTTGTGAAAGAAGGTTGGGGCTGTTCTGAACAGAAATAATACTCAGCGTGTTTAAACGCAGACTGCAACCAATCGATGGATATCTGTTGGGCACTGGGCACTGGGCACTGCAGACGTGATGTGATGTGTTTTGTGATGCCCCTGTTGCAGTGCAGAATATCACCCCCGGTACAGAATGTCATCCTGGTACAGAATATCATCCTGGTACAGAATGTCACCCTGTACAGAATGTCACCCTGGATAGGATGTCACCCCGGTACAGAATGTCACCTGGATAGAATGTCATCCTGGTACAGAATGTCACCTGGATAGAATGTCACCCTGGATAGAATGTCATCCTGGTACAGAATGTCACCCTGGATAGAATGTCATCCTGGTACAGAATATCACCCTGTACAGAATGTCACCTGGATAGAATGTCATCATTGTACAGAATGTCACCCTGGATAGAATATCATCCCGGTACAGAATGTCATCCTGGTGCAGAATGTCACCCTGTACAGAATGTCACTCTGGTACAGAATGTCACCCCGGTACACAATGTCACCCTGGTACAGAATGTCACCCCGGTACACAATGTCACCCTGGTACAGAATGTCACCCTGGTACAGAATGTCACCCCGGTACACAATGTCACCCTGGTACAGAATGTCACCCGGTACACAATGTCACCCTGGTACAGAATGTCACCCGGTACACAATGTCACCCTGGATAGAATGTCATCCTGGTACAGAATGTCACCATGGATAGAATGTCATCCTGGAAGAGAATACCACCCCGGTACATAATGTCAGCCTGGTACAGAATGTCACCCGGTACAGAATGTCATCCTGGTACAGAATGTCACCCCGGTACAGAATGTCAGCCTGGTACAGAATGTCACCCCGGTACAGAATGTCAGCCTGGTACAGAATGTCACCCGGTACAGAATGTCACCCTGGTACAGAATGTCATCCTGGTACAGAATGTCACCCCGGTACAGAATGTCATCCTGGTACAGAATGTCACCCCGGTACAGAATGTCACCCTGGTACAGAATGTCAGCCTGGTACAGAATGTCACCCCGGTACAGAATGTCACCCTGTACAGAATGTCACCCTGGTACAGAATGTCACCCCGGTACAGAATGTCACCCTGTACAGAATGTCACCCGGTACAGAATATCACCCCGGTACAGACTGTCATCCCTGGCTGATGAACTGTTCCGACAGGTCACAGATTGATGTCTACTGTGGAACAAATTGTTGCCACAATTGTGAATGTACAGTTTGGGTCGGGTCTGAATGGCTACTTGTGCAGTGTGACCTTGGTGCATGAGGTGAAGCAGGTAAGTTGAGTTTCCTAACTCCCACGTTCACTCGTTTGTAAAAAAAATTCACAGTTGGGCTTTTTACGTCTATGACCACAATGAATGATGGTGCAGGGAATGTGTGTTTGGTAGTGAATAAAGCAAGGACACAGGCCAACCAGCAAAGGCCCAATGGAATGTTACAATGGCATCATCATCCTTCACTGTCGTCAACATTATCATCGTCGTCATCGTCAGTTGAAGATGTCTTTTATTTTCTTTCAACTTTGGAACACATTATCATCGTCGTCATCGTCAGTTGAAGATGTTTTTTTAATTTTCTTTCAACTTTGGAATACAACTACAATCAGGTATGTTACCATCATCATCACAACCACCACCACCACTAATGACCAATCACCACCATCAAAACGCATCACCACGGTCGAAACTAGCACCGTCATGGACATGTGGTTACCATCTATTCTGCTGTGGACATGATTTAAAAAATAAAAAAAAATCTTTATGTGGCCTCGTGGAACATAATGTCACCTGGGGTGACAGTTTCTACCGGGGTGACAATCTGTACCGGGGTGACAATCTGTAACCGGGGTGACAATCTGTACCAGGGTGACAATCTGTACCGCGTGATATTCCATACCGCACCAGCCCCTTTTACGGCTATTACTTTGCCCTGAGGCTCACAGCAGGCAACCCTCTCATCTGTCCTCAGTCTGAACAAAGCTATGGTAGTCTGTGCGCTGCAGCGCTTTAAACAGCAAAACTGACAGCCTGTTCAGCAGGTTTTACCAGGCCAAATATCATTCGTTTCTTTTTTTTTAATTTATTTTATCTATTAATTTTAAGGTAACATAGGGTAGGATCTCAAGGACTGGCTAGAGCGATCAATTCATGCGATGGTCAGGCATCATTCAGTTTCCAGGAGTCCAGAAGATAACCTGGAGTGTGTCCTGACCCTTTGTCCCTGAAAGGCATGTTGGCTTTGGAGAGGAATGGTGGATGCAGCGAGTTATACTCGCAGTTAACCTTCTTTTTTTTAAGTATGTAACTGAAATGGTTTGAATTCAGAGAAAATCAGAAAAAAAATAGAGAAAATCATATAAAGACATCAACACAGTGTATTTGTTCTGTTCAAGATATTTCTTCTCGTGTCTAGGTTGAAGCCTCAACTTTAATGTCGCGATGGCAGAAGTGAAGATAACGTCATAACTAAATGGTAATGCATAGATCTGTACATGATCCACTACTAGGATACTTATTTGTGTAGATACGGTATGCTTGAGCGAATCGAGATATGATGTAGAGGGCATTTAACTACTTTACCCATCATTTTGCTCTGATTCTGACTTAAGTCCAGACTTGCCTTTTACTGTTCAACATTGATTCCGAGCATTGAATGTCCTAAACACATATCATCGTTACAAGAGTTGTACAGTTTTTGTTTGTTTCGTTTTTCAGTCGCAAAGTCGCTGGATAACTATTGAATACTTTATTAATCTTTTTCTGACTCTTAATATCCTTCCGTTGACTCACTGAGAAATACAGGCCAAACCAACTCCGCCCCACAACTGTATGTACAGTCAGATGACTGGGCTGTGAAAGTGGAGGAGGGGTCAACAGGCTGTTGTACATACAGACACTGCTTGAAACAGGATTTATAACACGTCCTTCAGACAGAGGGCTGTCAAGTATTTGCCTTGTCTTTCTCTGTCTGTGTGTCTCTGTCTGTCTCTGTGTGCCTGTCACGGACCACGATGCACGTTCCTGTGTGTTATATTAACCGACTAGGCACAAGCACAGCCCACCGACCACAAGTGCAAAGTGCGGTGTCAAGCAGACACAGTCTTCTCACTGAACCTTTATAAGGGACAACACTGTCGCAAGTGGCCAGGCTTTAAATTAACAGCTGAAGAAATCGTACCACGTTGGCCCACATAATGAACATAAGAGCATGGTAATCAATTAATCATTTGATTGATTAATTAATCAAATATGAATAAATAATTAGTTACAAAATAAAATGATAATGATACTACTACTTCTACTTATAGTACTAATAATGATAAGAATAGTGATAACGCAGATCGACCTTCACACCTTCCAGACATTCAGCTGATCAAGTGAACCATAAACGAACAAGCGTGTGCACACATAAACACGCAAACAAACACACCCTGCACACGCACCCACACAAACCCAGGCACGTCACGTTTTCCGCTGTCTTCATTGTGACTGACCCGCCCCTTGCTGACCACACCACCCCAACAGGCTGTGTGCCCAGTTTCCTTTCCGTGTCCGTTCAGGTGTTGCAAAGACAATACAATACAAATACCAGGAAATGATGTTGCCATGTCATGCATGTCAATTGGGGAGAACTTCTCTCCGACAGCAATTCTCCCTCTCTCTCTCTCTCTCTCTTCTCGGTCTCCGCACAAACTGTCCTTCACGGTTCAGTGACGGCAGAGCAGGCCCGGCACTTAGCGAGGGCGGCGTGGCTCCAGGGACAATGGCTGGTCACCGGGCGGACCGTCTACAACCTCCACCATCCAGAACACAAGAGACTGAAGTGACGCAGTGCGGGGCCAACCAGTCTGAACGATCGGTGAGCTGTCAGCACGCTGAACAGGGCAGTCAGATTGGTCAACAACAAAAAACGAGTCAAATTCGTTTGATCAGTCAAAAAAATAGTGGTCAGATACCAGTCAGTCAAACAACGTGTGGCCTCCACTTTGCTATACCACCCGTGCCGCATTATAACAAACCCAGCCAGCCAGTGCCTATGTTTCCCCCCTTTGGGCCTTTCCCTCCCTTCCCCCCTATGCCCTTCAACCCCTGGCTTCAACATGCAGCGCCTTTACCCTTCGATGATGGAGTCTCCCGTCGGTCCGACGGATGAGTAGGCAGG
>NC_134883.1:4684199-4689199 GCF_041734735.1 Babylonia areolata
TCCTGATGGTGGTGTTATTGGCACTGTTGTCGTCCTGATGGTGGTGTTATTGGCACTGTTGTCGTCCTGATGGTGGTGTTATTGGCATTGTTGTCGGTCTGATGGTGGTGTTATTGGCACTGTTGTCGTCCTGGTGGTGGTGTTTTTGGCATTGTTCTCGTCCTGATGGTGGTGTTATTGGCATTGTTGTCGTCCTGATGGTGGTGTTATTGGCACTGTTGTCGTCCTGATGGTGGTGTTATTGGCAGTGTTGTCGTCCTGATGGTGGTGTTATTGGCACTGTTGTCGTCCTGATGGTGGTGTTATTGGCACTGTTGTCGTCCTGATGGTGGTGTTATTGGCACTGTTGTCGTCCTGATGGTGGTGTTTTTGGTACTGTTGTCGGTCTGATGGTGGTGTTATTGGCACTGTTGTCGTCCTGATGGTGGTGTTATTGGCAGTGTTGTCGGTCTGATGGTGGTGTTATTGGCATTGTTGTCGTCCTGATGGTGGTGTTATTGGCAGTGTTGTCGTCCTGATGGTGGTGTTTTTGGTACTGTTGTCGGTCTGATGGTGGTGTTATTGGCACTGTTGTCGTCCTGATGGTGGTGTTATTGGCAGTGTTGTCGGTCTGATGGTGGTGTTATTGGCATTGTTGTCGTCCTGATGGTGGTGTTATTGGCAGTGTTGTCGGTCTGATGGTGGTGTTATTGGCATTGTTATCGTCCTGATGGTGGTGTTATTGGCACTGTTGTCGTCCTGATGGTGGTGTTATTGGCACTGTTGTCGTCCTGATGGTGGTGTTATTGGCAGTGTTGTCGGTCTGATGGTGGTGTTATTGGCAGTGTTGTCGTCCTGATGGTGGTGTTATTGGCACTGTTGTCGTCCTGATGGTGGTGTTATTGGCAGTGTTGTCGGTCTGATGGTGGTGTTATTGGCAGTGTTGTCGTCCTGATGGTGGTGTTATTGGCACTGTTGTCGGTCTGATGGTGGTGTTATTGGCAGTGTTGTCGTCCTGATGGTGGTGTTATTGGCACTGTTGTCGGTCTGATGGTGGTGTTATTGGCAGTGTTGTCGTCCTGATGGTGGTGTTATTGGCAGTGTTGTCGGTCTGATGGTGGTGTTATTGGCATTGTTGTCGGTCTGATGGTGGTGTTATTGGCACTGTTGTCGTCCTAATGGTGGTGTTATTGGCAGTGTTGTCGGTCTGATGGTGGTTTTATTGGCACTGTTGTCGTCCTGATGGTGGTGTTATTTGCACTGTTGTCGGTCTGATGGTGGTGTTATTGGCACTGTTGTCGTCCTGATGGTGGTGTTTTTGGCACTGTTGTCGTCCTGATGGTGGTGTTATTGGCACTGTTCTCGTCCTGATGGTGGTGTTATTGGCACTGTTCTCGTCCTGATGGTGGTGTTATTGGCAGTGTTGTCGTCCTGATGGTGGTGTTATTGGCAGTGTTGTCGGTCTGATGGTGGTGTTATTGGCACTGTTCTCGTCCTGATGGTGGTGTTATTGGCATTGTTGTCGTCCTGATGGTGGTGTTATTGGCAGTGTTGTCGTCCTGATGGTGGTGTTATTGGCACTGTTGTCGTCCTGATGGTGGTGTTATTGGCAGTGTTGTCGGTCTGATGGTGGTGTTTTTGGCATTGTTGTCGTCCTGATGGTGGTGTTATTGGCACTGTTGTCGGTCTGATGGTGGTGTTATTGGCATTGTTGTCGGTCTGATGGTGGTGTTATTGGCATTGTTGTCGTCCTGATGGTGGTGTTATTGGCATTGTTGTCGGTCTGATGGTGGTGTTATTGGCACTGTTGTCGGTCTGATGGTGGTGTTATTGGCATTGTTGTCGTCCTGATGGTGGTGTTATTGGCACTGTTGTCGGTCTGATGGTGGTGTTATTGGCACTGTTGTCGTCCTGATGGTGGTGTTATTGGCACTGTTGTCGTCCTGATGGTGGTGTTATTGGCATTGTTGTCGTCCTGATGGTGGTGTTATTGGCAGTGTTGTCGTCCTGATGGTTGTGTTGTTGGCATTGTTGTCGTCCTGATGGTGGTGTTGTTGGCATTGTTGTCGTCCTGATGGTGGTGTTATTGGCACTGTTGTCGTCCTGATGGTGGTGTTATTGGCACTGTTCTCGTCCTGATGGTGGTGTTATTGGCACTGTTGTCGTCCTGATGGTGGTGTTATTGGCATTGTTCTCGTCCTGATGGTTGTGTTGTTGGCATTGTTGTCGTCCTGATGGTGGTGTTATTGGCACTGTTGTCGTCCTGATGGTGGTGTTATTGGCATTGTTGTCGTTCTGATGGTGGTGTTATTGGCATTGTTGTCGTCCTGATGGTGGTGTTATTGGCAATGTTGTCGTCCTGATGGTGGTGTTGTTGGCATTGTTCTCGTCCTGATGGTGGTGTTATTGGCACTGTTGTCGTCCTGATGGTGGTGTAATTGGCACTGTTGTCGTCCTGATGGTGGTGTTATTGGCATTGTTGTCGTCCTGATGGTGGTGTTATTGGCACTGTTGTCGTCCTGATGGTGGTGTTATTGGCACTGTTGTCGTCCTGATGGTGGTGTTATTGGCATTGTTGTCGTCCTGATGGTGGTGTTATTGGCATTGTTGTCGTCCTGATGGTGGTGTTATTGGCACTGTTGTCGTCCTGATGGTGGTGTTATTGGCACTGTTGTCGTCCTGATGGTGGTGTTATTGGCATTGTTGTCGGTCTGATGGTGGTGTTATTGGCACTGTTGTCGTCCTGGTGGTGGTGTTTTTGGCATTGTTCTCGTCCTGATGGTGGTGTTATTGGCATTGTTGTCGTCCTGATGGTGGTGTTATTGGCAATGTTGTCGTCCTGATGGTGGTGTTATTGGCAGTGTTGTCGTCCTGATGGTGGTGTTATTGGCAGTGTTGTCGTCCTGATGGTGGTGTTATTGGCATTGTTGTCGTCCTGATGGTGGTGTTATTGGCAGTGTTGTCGTCCTGATGGTGGTGTTATTGGCATTGTTGTCGGTCTGATGGTGGTGTTATTGGCACTGTTGTCGTCCTGATGGTGGTGTTATTGGCAGTGTTGTCGTCCTGATGGTGGTGTTATTGGCACTGTTGTCGTCCTGATGGTGGTGTTATTGGCACTGTTGTCGTCCTGATGGTGGTGTTATTGGCACTGTTGTCGTCCTGATGGTGGTGTTATTGGCATTGTTGTCGGTCTGATGGTGGTGTTATTGGCACTGTTGTCGTCCTGGTGGTGGTGTTTTTGGCATTGTTCTCGTCCTGATGGTGGTGTTATTGGCATTGTTGTCGTCCTGATGGTGGTGTTATTGGCACTGTTGTCGTCCTGATGGTGGTGTTATTGGCAGTGTTGTCGTCCTGATGGTGGTGTTATTGGCACTGTTGTCGTCCTGATGGTGGTGTTATTGGCACTGTTGTCGTCCTGATGGTGGTGTTATTGGCACTGTTGTCGTCCTGATGGTGGTGTTTTTGGTACTGTTGTCGGTCTGATGGTGGTGTTATTGGCACTGTTGTCGTCCTGATGGTGGTGTTATTGGCAGTGTTGTCGGTCTGATGGTGGTGTTATTGGCATTGTTGTCGTCCTGATGGTGGTGTTATTGGCAGTGTTGTCGTCCTGATGGTGGTGTTTTTGGTACTGTTGTCGGTCTGATGGTGGTGTTATTGGCACTGTTGTCGTCCTGATGGTGGTGTTATTGGCAGTGTTGTCGGTCTGATGGTGGTGTTATTGGCATTGTTGTCGTCCTGATGGTGGTGTTATTGGCAGTGTTGTCGTCTGATGGTGGTGTTATTGGCATTGTTATCGTCCTGATGGTGGTGTTATTGGCACTGTTGTCGTCCTGATGGTGGTGTTATTGGCACTGTTGTCGTCCTGATGGTGGTGTTATTGGCAGTGTTGTCGGTCTGATGGTGGTGTTATTGGCAGTGTTGTCGTCCTGATGGTGGTGTTATTGGCACTGTTGTCGTCCTGATGGTGGTGTTATTGGCAGTGTTGTCGGTCTGATGGTGGTGTTATTGGCAGTGTTGTCGTCCTGATGGTGGTGTTATTGGCACTGTTGTCGGTCTGATGGTGGTGTTATTGGCAGTGTTGTCGTCCTGATGGTGGTGTTATTGGCACTGTTGTCGGTCTGATGGTGGTGTTATTGGCAGTGTTGTCGTCCTGATGGTGGTGTTATTGGCAGTGTTGTCGGTCTGATGGTGGTGTTATTGGCATTGTTGTCGGTCTGATGGTGGTGTTATTGGCACTGTTGTCGTCCTAATGGTGGTGTTATTGGCAGTGTTGTCGGTCTGATGGTGGTTTTATTGGCACTGTTGTCGTCCTGATGGTGGTGTTATTTGCACTGTTGTCGGTCTGATGGTGGTGTTATTGGCACTGTTGTCGTCCTGATGGTGGTGTTTTTGGCACTGTTGTCGTCCTGATGGTGGTGTTATTGGCACTGTTCTCGTCCTGATGGTGGTGTTATTGGCACTGTTCTCGTCCTGATGGTGGTGTTATTGGCAGTGTTGTCGTCCTGATGGTGGTGTTATTGGCAGTGTTGTCGGTCTGATGGTGGTGTTGTTGGCACTGTTGTCGTCCTGATGGTGGTGTTATTGGCATTGTTGTCGTCCTGATGGTGGTGTTATTGGCACTGTTGTCGTCCTGATGGTGGTGTTATTGGCACTGTTGTCGTCCTGATGGTGGTGTTATTGGCACTGTTGTCGGTCTGATGGTGGTGTTTTTGGCACTGTTGTCGTCCTGATGGTGGTGTTATTGGCACTGTTGTCGGTCTGATGGTGGTGTTATTGGCAGTGTTGTCGTCCTGATGGTGGTGTTATTGGCAGTGTTGTCGTCCTGATGGTGGTGTTTTTGGCACTGTTATCGGTCTGATGGTGGTGTTATTGGCATTGTTGTCGGTCTGATGGTGGTGTTATTGGCACTGTTGTCGTCCTGATGGTGGTGTTATTGGCACTGTTGTCGTCCTGATGGTGGTGTTATTGGCACTGTTGTCGGTCTGATGGTGGTGTTATTGGCACTGTTGTCGGTCTGATGG
>NC_134883.1:4694199-4826699 GCF_041734735.1 Babylonia areolata
ACACCAAATTTGGCATAAAAATAGGAAAAATTCAGTTCTTTCCAGTCATCTTGATTAAAACAATATTGCACCTCTGGGATAGGCACCAAAATTTTTTTTTAAAGAAGCCTGATTATATGCAAACTGCATTTACTGTTATATTTATATTTTTTGTATTCTCTAAACTTGGCACTTTGACCTCTTATTCTGACACAACAACAAGAGGAATCATTATTATCATTTTTTGTTCAAACAGGAACTTCTTTTGCAAAGCATGGAATTTTTATTTATTTTGCAAACGTTTTGGTGCAGATGGTAAAGAAGGGAAATTACTCTGTAATTATTGCTAGGGGACTTAATTTATCACAAGTGAGTCTTGAAGGCCTTGCCTCTCTTGTTGGCTAATGAATTTGCCATTGTGTCTGAAGCCGTTACTGGCCTACAAACGCAGCTGAACAGTTTATTTCGTGCAGCTTCTGCGCTACGTATAAAAGTGAACATGGATAAAAGTGATATTTTTGTATTTTGAAAGGGGGGTTACTTATCTGTCAGAGAAAGATGGATTTATACTGGAGTATCTGTTCCTGTAGTTAATGCATAAAACTGAGTTTTGTGGCAGCATGTGGTGACTTAGCCAGTAGAACCAAAAACGCCCTATTATATATTCTACAGAAATTATACACGTTGAAAAGTAGTTCCATGAATACTCTTTAGTTATTTGATTCACAAATTCTACCCATGTTACAATATGGTGCTGAGATATGGGGTTTAGATAATACAGAATTTCTTTGTGAAAAAGTACATTTGCCCTCAAGAGATTTTTTGGAGAGATGATTTTGTATATGGAAACAGGTACCCTATTCATATTAATTCATGTACAAGATTACCTCACAAATCATATCGAACTTTGTTCGATCTGGATGCGCGTGACAAAAGAAACTGGGTTTCAGACATCCGCTGTAAATGGTATATGTTTGGATGTGGTTACGTTTGGTCAAACCAAGGCGTAGAGAGTATTGCCGAATTTCTTAGGCTAGTTAGAGTATTTAAAGAAAGGTTAGTTGTAAGCAGAGGGTAGGAATAGGATTTTTATTTTAATAATTGCATGGAATTTAATGTTTACAGAACTTTCCGAACTGTACCACATGTCAAAGTGTATTTACTTTCAAAACATAAATCAACACTTAAAGTAAAAAATGGCAAGATTCAGACTTGGTATACCTCAAATTGCAGTACATAATTACCATTACAGAACACATAACGCAGCTGACCTGTTGTGCAGACTTTGCAGCAAGGAGGAAGAAAATGAAATACTTTTCGTCCAAAGTTGTCCTGACCTGCATGCTTTAAGAACAAAGTATATATCAACTAAAATCTATACATTTCCCTGTCAGCTTAGATTAACATTACTCGTGGCTTGCATGACCTCGCATTATTTGTTGTTTTTGTTATATGATCATGTGTATGCACCCCTCCATGAGGGGCAGTAGCATACATATACTTAAATAAATCCTGTGTGTGTGTGTGTGTGTGTGTGTGTGTGTGTGTGTGTGTGTGTCACGATTGTTAGTAATGTCCCCCTGTTCGAAGTCTTCATTATTGAATGGACATTAAAAGCATTGCCAATGCACTCTCTCTCCCTCTGTCTCTCTGTCTCCCTCCAACTCTCTCTCTGTCTCTGTCTCTGCCTCTCTCTCTCTCTCTGTCTGTGTCTATGTCTCTGCTTATGTCATCCACTAAGGAACACCTTAATAAACAGCTAGCAATTTACTTGCATAAAGCCCTAAAGATTAGAAATACAGTATGCAGTGGAGTGTGCGCTAGTTTTCCGCTTTTTTAATATATTTTTTTTATTCTGTGTAAATAAAACTAAATGCAGATAATGACTGTTTTTCTTATTTTCAGGTTACAACTGTGTTATGTTACAGATCTGAATATATTACCTCTGTAATGTTTGCTTACACCGCCCCTTCATGAGGGGCCATGGCCTGTACTGAATAAAACATCCGTATCCGTCTCTCTCTCTCTCTCTCTCTCTCTCCCCAAAACCTTAGAAAAGAGAACAGACCGGTGTGTCCTCTTTTGCTTACAAGACTCCGTTGACAGGTCTGGCCCGCGTGCTTGTCAAAGTGTGTGAACATCGGAGCATAACAGGAAACAGGTCCGCAAACATTGAATTAAAGGGTTATTTTTTTCAGTTTGGGCAGACTGATGTTGGGTGTGGCTGTGTACACGGGTTAGTCAAGGACTGAGGTTAGGGTCGAGAGAGAGTAATGCCACTGAAAGAGTGCGGAGATTAAAAACAAGGAATTAAATAATAATAATAATAATCATAATAATTATAATCATTCTCATCATAGTCATAAATAATCATATAACTGAAAGAAGAGAGGTGGTCCATAACCAGAGCAGAAAACTGTCCTGCAAGTAACTGAATAATGTTGACGATTAACCAGAACTGAGGCGGCGGAGGGTAGGAGCGGGGGCAAGTTGGGGGGGTGGGGGGGAAAGAAGTGACCTTTTTAAAGGGAGTAAAATTCTGTTTCGAGGATTTTCCTCATGAGTCAAGTTTTGGTGTCAGACCTGGTAAAGAATATAGCTGGCTGAGGACTGCAGGGAGATTACGGCGGGCATGTTTGGATTTGAGCAACAGAGGCAGCTTTGGGACCCGCGCTGTACATTGAAGAGATAACAGTGAAAAACCAGGTCGACACTTGACAAAAACGATAACGCCCGGCCACCGCTAACACATTAAGTCAGACAGGTTTTTATGTGTGATGGTGACTGTCGGCAGCTTTTCACCTGTGCTGGTGCAGTGAAGGTTTCCTGTGTTTGTGTTGTGCTCATGTTATTTTCGGGTGGAGATTCAAAGTGGCGACGTGAGTATGTGTTAGGTTATAATGGCTGTGAATCTGCACTTACAACGGTGTCTTTTGTTTGTGTAAACGTGCTCCATGGTGATTTTTTTTTCAGCCGGAGAATATGGACGCTTCAGTGCCCATTTTCCTGATTGTATTGATAGCATACATGAAGTGCAAGTGATCTGAGAGAGTTCTCGTGATATAATCGGCTCAGATCAAATCCATGCGTGCACAGTCAGCCCATGAATAGCCTTTTTTTTTCTTTTCTTTTTTTGTAAACAGGCTGGTTGAATCAGGTGGAGTGCTGTTAGCGGGAGAAAACCTCAGGGACCTGAAAGTGGGGAGAAGTACTGTTTGGTATTGAGACGTTCAAACAGAATTATCGGATCACATTCGCGCTTGGAATGGTGACGGGGTTTGGTGGACGAGGGATAAAATGGGAGGAGTATTTCCGATATCTCAGGGCAACACACACACCTGCAGGACTTCTTCTGAGTCGATCCGAGGGTTTACATCGGAAATCAGGATATATGGACATGATTATAGGTCCCGTCGCCCATGGCCAGAGATCGGATGTGATCGTCATGAGACTATTTATTCCTGTCTCCAACATCTCGCTCACACGTCGATTGGCCAGGGGACACACAAAATTAACTTCTTGCCTTGTTAACCCCTTTATGTTTGCACACAGGCATAGGAATGAATTGAGCTAAAAAATAAACATAGAATTTTTTTTTTAATCCTGCTTGTTGAAGATCCTGGAATGCCACATTCTGTCAGAAAGGTTCCGAAAAGAAGTCACAAAATGGTGTTGGTTTATCGAACGGAAAGTGACAACGGAAATAAGTCACAAAATGGTGTTGGTTTATCGAACGGAAAGTGACAACGGAAATAAGTCTATGGAAGCTGCATTGGAAAATGATTCGCATATATCCAGCAGACACTGTGAATGAAATGGGACATGCCCATAACATTCTTTCTGCAAAGATTGAACACTTTATTGAAGTGGGAACACTTCCTTCTTTTTTTGAATGTCCTACAATACCACCGGTATGAAAATTAGTTTTAGAGAAAGTCCATGAAAAATATGGAATTCTAAAAGTCACTTTGAAAACAGCGTTGCTCTTTATTTGTTTATTCTTTTTTATGAGCATTTGTTTTCTGTCGCCAAAAACAATATTAAGCGTTTGACAGTTGTAACAAAAACGTGGATTTGAACATTTCAGCGCGGTGCTCATAAAAATAGGAAACCTACACATTAGAACTTGACCTAGCACTAAACAGTCTGTCGTTGGAGATAAGAAATAAGATAAAGGTGCGTGTGGTGGGGTGGGAGGTGGGGGAAAATACCGTAAGGACTTTACCAGTTCAGTTGCGTAACGCGTTCCAACTTTGATAGGCAACAATGTGTGAACAATAAATTTGTGTTAAATCAGTTGAAGTGTCTTGACTGGCGCCTTGGGCAAGCGTTTTGTGTAGGTCAACTTGCATTAACACAGAGTTTGCTCAGTGCGTTGTGCACATGTTGCAATCGAAATGATGAAGTTCGAAACTTTGTCAACATGAGCTACTCCCTTGTTTCAACAACAACAACAAAAATCTCATTTTCTCTGTCTCTGACCCTCTTTCTCTGTCTGTCTGTCTGTCTGTCTGTCTGTCTCTCTCTCTCTCTCTCTCTCTCTCTCTCTCTCTATATATATATATATATATATATATATATATAATATATATATATATATATGTGTGTGTGTGTGTGTGCATACACGCGCGAGCGTGCGCGCGCGCGTGTGTGTGTGTGTGAAATCAGAATCTGGATCATTTTTCTTGTAACGTTCCTATCAAGCTGGGGAACTCGTGCAAGGGATGAAATGAAAGAAGAAATCCTTGCCCCACTGGCACCCCCCGCCGCCCCCCTCTTCATACTGACTTCTCTCACTACGCTTTGCTTCACGAACCACGTCCAATGCTGTTTCAGCCCGTGTCACCCTTCACTCAAGTGTAATGATGTGTAAAGATAATACTGACGTAGGCAGCAGAGTGGGTGCAAGAAATAATGCTGAGTCCAATGGTACTGGTATAGCACTTTGTTCCCAATTCTCCGGGGTGAAAATCACATGGGCGTCGTCTTTACCTCACCTCACCCTCACCTCAGGCCCATAACTACAAAGTAGCCGTTGGGGGAAGCCTGAGGACCGCAGACGCAACCTCCCTTCTCCATCTGTCTCTGTCGGCAGCCTCTGGCAGCAGCTCACGTGTGTGGAGTCCGGTCCATTGTTTGATGTTCTCATGCCAGTTCTTCCGCTGTCTTCCTCTTCTTCTCCCGCCCTCGATGGTGCCTTGCATGATTGTTTTGGACAAGCTGGTGTGTCGAGTGTTGTGTCCAAACCATATCAGCTTGCGTCTGTTCACAGTTGAAAGGAGAGGTTCCTGAGGTCCAGCAAGGTTCTTAATTCCGCTCTGTACATATTCATTGGTCCTGTGCTCGATCCAGGGAATTTGAAGGAGCTTTCTCGTCGTCTTTAATCACTCACAAATCTGGGCTGACCGCTGGACTAACACCTCACCACCCCTCACCATATTTGTCCCAAGCTGATTAGAACATGTTAATAGACAAAAATGCTACGCTGGCACAGCCTGCCATGACAAGGTTACGCCCCGACATCTCACCCTGAATTGGCTTTCTTTCATGATGGTTGGACTGGATCGTTCATGGACTCTCGCTCTGGATAGTTTCGTATTTTGTGTGTGTGTGTGTGTGTGTGTGTGTGTGTGTGTGTGTGTGTGTGTGTGTGTGCTGTAAACCCAGTCGTGACGACCCAGAAACAGCTGGAGGCAAGACACCAAGCTGGAGCTGAAGAGACGGGGGATCAAATGGACAGAAGCAGAAAGGACAGCCAGGAGTCGAGACGAGGGAGGAGGGTAGAAGAGTCGCCGATGGCCTCTGCTCCTTTAGGACCAAAGGGCATGATAGGGAACGAGCGATGACGTAGCGTTCCTAAAAAAGCGGAGCGATGTCCGCCATGATGGTAATACAGTGATAAGAGGTCGGCGTTTCTGGTCCTTCCCTTTCGTTTCTGGTGTCAGTCCAATTTATTATTTGAGCATGGAAGAACTCAGGGTGAAGGACAATATAACGTCAGTCACTAGGACACAAAGGCTAGTTCGAGCGCGTTATTTGGTTTTGATCCAAGCGATTCAAAGGAATGAGAATGAGTCGGATTCCATCGTGATCGTGTATTCGGCGTGAGCGCTTACACATTTGAGCAGTCAAAGTGCTTCACTGAAAGTCAAGAAGCGCACATGTGGTATACCGACAGCTGGGTACAGGATCTACGATAACACAGTCAGGGCAAACGTAAGACAAAGAATGAAATCAGATTCCTCATTCCTGCTTCAGTTTCCTCCGATTGTCACTTGTCCCTTCAGCAACCACTGTGTCCGAGACTCCCTCTGAGTTTCTTTGTGTGCTGCATTTAAGACTTACATGATCACTGGTGGGGATTGTACTTGGATGACTTACTATTATCTAAATCATGTAAAATAATAAATATTGTTGTTTTTTTGTTTGTTTGTTTTATTTGATGTTGTTTTTTGTTTTTATTTTTCTGATTCAAAAGTAAGTCAGTAAATGACCATGACAGCTAGGGAGGAAAATGCTGCATTGAAAGATAATTTTGCTCTTGTTTTCTTGTATTGTCACATGTACACATGTGTGCACGTGTGAGCATATCCATTATTGTGTCAGTCAGTCTGTATGTGTGTGTGTGTGTGTGTGTGTGTGTGTGTGTGTATGTGTGTGTGTGTGTGTATGTGTGTGTGTGTGTTGCAATTCTCAGCTGTCACTGTTCCATGTCATCACAAACATGACTGATAATAGCATGGACATTGGAATAATTCTGTCTGTGATTAAAGCAATGACGATGATGACAATAGAAACTGATTAATCTTATGTATTTGCGTGTTTTCTGTGTGTGTCTGTGCATATTATGTGCATAAAACCATTATTTTGCCCTTATGCAATTGATCTGTTTACTTTTGTCTGCTTGATCTATTAATCTGGCAGATTTTATCTCCCACATATATATAAAAACACTGTATATTTGAATTTATGACACATTCTTAACATATTTTCACAATGGTATTTTTTTTAAATAACCATTTTGACAATGTATTCAACCATCCACAATTATTCATTCATTGCAACTGATAACATAATGAATAGTATTCTATTTAAGACTCTCTCAGCATGTAAACGTCTGTTACTATTAGCAGTGGTCTTGTTGCTTTTTACTGGATCAAACGTAAAGTGTGCTGTTACTTCACTCCTTATGAGAACAAGTCTAAAGGCATAGCTCTTGTTTTGTACACTACAACATGTGCTTCATGATTTCACAAATAATGTTTGTCGTCAGTTCATTACAAATTTGACCATACAACACTGAGCTACTTTCTTTCATCTGTAACTGTTCTCTCAAGTTTCTGTTTTCATATATGCTTGTTTATTTCTTCCCTCATCCCATCAGTTTCTGAATGTTCTGGCAGTCTGTTCTTGCATCCTCAAGAGAGTAAGCTGCTGATACACTATCTTTTTCCATTTCTGGTTCAACATCATGGGCCTCAGGCTCTTGTTCCACTTATTCATTTCTTATTTCAGGTCACTTGCATATTGCTTGTATGATTTCTGTCCACTTGTGTGTGCATGTGTGTGTTGCATGTTTTTCATCAGCATGGTTGTAACTCTCATGGTTGAAACGGAATAAGTATTTTTGAAAATTACAAATTGTATGTGTCTCACACCATGGCGAAGTATGTCTAAAAAAAATTAATTCAAATGGTTTACATCTGTGTGTGTTGGGGGCGGTGGGGGGAGGGTTTTTTCTTTTTATTCAGTGTGTGGTTTATTGCATGTTGCTGTCTGTATTGAGATACAAAGAGACAAGTCAGACAGACAGAGGAATTCTCATCTGATTTAATCATATTTTGAGTTTGTTAAACTGCCTGTTTCCTGAGCTGATTTAACAAATTTCCATTCATTTTTATTGTGGAATTTTAAAAATCAGATATAAAATATTTTGACTACTGGACTTTTGGTATTTTAAGAAATCAAACATATATACATATATATATATATATATATAGAGAGAGAGAGAGAGAGAGAGAGAGAGAGATGAACCCATTTATTTCCAAGGAGAGGGGGGGGAGATTTGATCTGAAAATCATTTATTCTAGTTCAAAATTCACACACAGAGACACAAACACACATGTACACACACACACACACACACACACACACACACACACACACACACACACACACACACACACACAAATATGATATTGCACAAAAATCCTGTCAAGCAGGATGGTTTTTGCTGCTGATCAAGAATCCGACCAGCAGATGTGGTGTGTCATTCACATGGATTTGCCCAGACGCCGTGCAACGTCTTAAAGTAATCAGAATTGATGGCAAGGTGTTACTGGTTTGAATTCAGTTACGTCTCCATGAGAATCGAACAGAAAATGACATTAGTGACATACACTTATACGGCGCGGAAATTCCTGCACACAGTACTCATCGGCCACCACGACTCTCACACAAAACACACACAGAGGAAAATGTATATCTCGTTATATACCTCCCTGACAGTGTCTTGAACCCTGCTTGGGTCCTGGAGGACAATTAAACTGCCATCTCACTCTTCCTGGGCGTCGTTTTTTTATTTGAACGGGTGTGCAAGCCCGTTCGTCCCCCCCCCCACCCCACCAACCACACTCCTCCACACCCCGCCCCTCCCATGCTCAACTCCGGAGAGGTGTGACAGAACAGGACGCGGTTTGATTAGTGCACACTCATCCTCTGTCTCCTGTGTTGTCGAGCTACGGAGGGAGGTGTCGTGTAGGCGGAAAGGTAGGTGGAAAGAGCACGCACGCACGCACACACGCACGCACACACACACGCACGCACGCACGCGCGCACACACACTCGCGCATGTGAGGGTGTGTGCAAACTTGAAAGGAGCCTCAGGCACAAAAACTTAATTGTAAAGAAGCTGTTGGAAGAGTTTCATTCCCACATCATTTTTCAATTCTTCCAACATGCCAAGAGTTGTTGCAATCTACAAGACATCAGCGAACTCATAGCTCTGAAAGCATCGACAACGATTACGATCGCGGACGCGCGAGTTTGTTTACACGTTGCGTATTACCAGAATGGTGAACAATCCCACAATCCATTGCGCGTGACGTCATTCGCTCGTTCCCTATTAAACACACTCGTGCTGCACGGACATGTCCGAGGATGTGTGCCTTCTGCACTGTCTGTTGTGGCGTTGGTTCTGAGCGAACGTTTCATGTGTGACTGCCGCCTTCCTTTGTTCGTTTCTTGCAGAGTGAAGTGTTTGCACTCTGTAAGTCACCATCTTCTTTGTGACCATCATCATCATTATAATCATCATCACCACCACCACCACCGCCGCTGCCATCATCATCATCATCACTGCCGCCACCATTACCATCATCATCACTATCATCATCTTCATGGCGGACTGTGGCTTTTTATATCGAGTCTGCATTGGAAGGAAATTATTTACTTTTTGTTCCTCATACACTAGATCCTGAGGGTGGTCTTGGTGTTTGTCTTCTGGGTGAGATGTTCAATGAAGATCCCATTTCCAGCATGAATATAGCGCACGCAAAATAACCCAAGGCAATAAGATAGTTGTCCTTTATATTTTTATAAAGAGGGAAGGGGTGGGGAAAGGCGGGGTAGGGGTGGGGAAAGGCGGGTGAGGGGTGGGGAAAGGCGGGGTAGGGGTGGGGAAAGGCGGGGTAGGGGTGGGGAAAGGCGGGGGAGGGGTGGGGAAAGGCGGGGTAGGGGTGGGGACATCGCGGCTTTGATGATACTCCCGTCCGGAATCACTGAGAAAACTGTTGTGATGAAAAATCCTGTCAACACAAGGAAGGGTAGACAATGAGCAATCAGCTTCATCTTCATCAACATAACTGTCATTACCATTACCATCGTCAATATTGTCATCAAGATTGTCATTATTCTTGCCTTTTTTTTCTTCTTCTTCTTTTTTTTTTCCTTTTTGGGGTGGGGGTGGTGGGGGGGTAATTTACCCTTTAAGGTTAACAACTATTCGTATTTCATCATCATCATCATCATCATCATCACCATTGTCATGACAAATCTTAATTATGACTGTCATAATTTCTATAAGTATCCCTTTTTGTGTTGTAAATGGGTTTCTCGGAAATGTTGTTTCTAACGTAATCTGCAAAACGTACAGCAGTGTTCTTTGGCATGGCAGGGTTGACAGCATATTGACATTCATTGAATCTCGGCCACTGTGATCCCTTGGTTGGTCTTGATATACTGACCGAGGGATCGGTCAGCGACAGAAGCCTACATAGATCACTGCATGTGAGATGTTTCGGGACCCATTCGGCTTCCACTTAGAACTGAGTGTGTTCGGGGCTCAGTTAGGAAGACTGGGACCACCCAGTTGAGTCACATCTGTTTCACGGACGTGTCTTTGCGATTGGTGCTGACACGAGCGTACATCTCGGCGAGTGTCTGCAATCCTCGGTACAGGCTGGCGCTAGGATTAAAAAAAAAATATATGCCTTTTTATATCTTTTTGTGGCATAGTACTTACATCCCTGACATGCAGTCTTAAGCCTAAACGTCATTCCTTAGCGTCGTAGTCATCAACATCAATACTTATGAATGCAATAGAGAAAATCGAAGTATTCCAGAATCTGTGACTGTTCAAGAGAGGGTACGAAAGATGGGACGATAAGCAAGAAGAATGAGAATGATTAACATGTTGCTGATAGTGATAACTTTAAAAAAAAAAAATATTTAAAAAAAAGAAATTGAATGAAGAAGATAAGGGTGGGTGTGTTACGCTAGGGGGGAAAGGAGAGAGAGAGAGAGAGAGAGGTGGCGGCTGTGAGGGAGACTCACCGCTGTTTGCTGCGAGTGAAGGTGTCAAAGGTCACAAACATTGGCGGCTTGCTGCAGAGGGACAGTACAGTGTGGTTTGAAGTGGCAGGCCTCCATTGAAGCAGTTCACCGACAGTGTGATTGAACCCCCACCCCGCCCCCTACCTTTCCTCCCCCCACGGTAGGAAGGCTGCTGGTCTAGTCTAGGGCGATGGGAGGGGTGAGGTGGGGGTCGGGGGGGGGGGGAAGTGTCGTTGTTTTTTGTTTTTTTGTTTGTTTTGTTTAATTTTTGTTGGTGGTTGTTGTTGTGGTGATTGTTTGAGTGTTGCGGGGCCGGGGGCAGCTCGGGGTCGTGGTGGAAGGTGAAAAAAAGGGGATGTTTGTGAGGAGTGGAGTGAGTCAGAGTGTGTGTGTGTGTGTGTGTGTGTGTGTGTGTGTGTAAATGTGTGTGTGTGTGAAAGAATGCGTAGGTGCGAGTGTGTGTTTGTGGTAAAGGTGTATGTGTGTGTGTGTCGGTGTGTGTGAGTCCAGATTAGTTATTTTAAATAATGATATTTTGCTCTTTGTTAGTGCCCTCAATACTCCGAAAATGGGCTGAAAGGAATATAAACATTGTGTTTATCGTGTGTTGTTTTGGTTGGTTGATTGTTTTTTCCCCCCCTCTGTGTGTATGAGAGAGTTGGGGGGCAGGGGGGGGTGGGGGTGGGGGGGCGTCCGTTTGGTTTACTTTTGTTTAGAAATTCATTCAATTCGTTCAGTTACATTCAGTTTTGAAATGCGGATTTTTCTTTCCGTTCCTTTTTTTTTCTTTTTTCTTTTTTTCCCCTGCGGTTTTCTACCCTTTCGTTTCTTGGACAGTTAAGTTTTGTTTTTTTATACGAGTTTCTTTTCTTCCTTCCTCCCCATACCGCTATTTTCTCTTCGTTTTTTGGTTTCATCTCTTCTGTTTCTTTCTTCTGGTCGCTCTATAGACGTGTTTGGCTTAGGCCTGTGAGAGTGTAGACTCGAATACATCGTTGCAAGTATTGTCCCACCCTTTTGTCCATTGAAGCCACGTCTATGCAACGCTTGCCAACGCTGACACGAAGGTGGATCTGAATAAATATCGCTGGTGAACCTGTGCAAGAGCCATTTCTATTTAAATTAAAGCGGTTTGATATCGCGAGCGCGTGTGCAGCCATTAAGACGCGCGCGCGCACACACACACACACACACACACACACATACGCGCGCGCACGCGTCTGTCTTGGGAAAAAGGGTGTCAGTATTCGCGAGCGATATTTTATCATTGTACAACCCAAAAAAAAGTAGTACGGTGAGATAGGGAGACTGTGTTTGATGAATGTCGTTTGAGGATTGCCAGTTGAGTGATGGCTGTTTGGGCTTGTACACGAACTTAATCCTGGCCTGAAACTCGGACTACTTTTTGTGAGAAAATAAACAAACAAACAAACCAAAACACGCAGGTGAACATGAATAGACATGATAACACTGAAGTGGTAATGCAAGCGGAAAGGCGCTCTGCAGTATGCCTGGCGTTGACAGAATTATATACGAAAAAAAAAAAAATCACTTTTGTTACGCATATATGCATTCACCGGTTCAGACAGAAAAAAAAAGTGGCGATTCACTGAAGCGACGCAAGATTCCTGGAGAGACCAGCCGGAGTTTCATACAGAAATCCGTCATTAACATGAATGGTAAAGTTTAGCACAGTTCATTGTACTGAGTACAATCCAGCGCAATGCGACACAGTGTTCCACAGTACTGATGGCGTGTCGTACCAGTGGCGCATCAGTAGCATGATTTGATGCAGCAGAACAGTCATGAACTATATTGTCAACTGAACATCAATGAGCAGTCTGTCATCAGACCTTCAAGAAACAGCAATAGATCGAAACTTGAATGCTTCATACAAATGAATCAATAGGTTTCCCACCTGCACATACACACGCATGCGCACATGGAAACGTGCCCCCCCCCCCCCCGCCCCCTCCCCATAGATAGATAGATAGATAGATAAAAACAACAGTAGTCTGTCCATGTCTTTAAAACTTGCAATTAAAGTTTAGCAAATTGTTGTTGTTGTTTTTTGTTTTTTTCAGGCTTGGGCAGAGAGTTTGCGATTTAAGGATAATTACTTCTGAATAGATGTCGAAAGGGTGAACATAATTATGATCAGTTGTAGAATATGCCCGCTTAAAGTTAAACCCAGCTTGATGTTCCCCTGTTATATTATCTTGTTCTATATACTCCTGAAGTCCTCTTTTAATAGTACTGAACATTTTACAGCTGATATTTGATAATGTATCTATAATTATTCGTATGATCTACATACCTTTTTATATACAGATGGAGAGTAACACACTCAAGCCACATTTCAGGGAAAATGCCCATATCAAACAAAGAATTTTAACATTTTACGAAGAAGTCAACGATTTGTTCACAAGGAGCTTTTAAAAAAAATCCAGTAATCACATTAGGGCCCATAGCTTTACGCACCCCCCCCCCTGCCCCCGCCACCCCACCTCCCCCCCTTCCCCCCACCCGCCCCCCCACCCCCACCCCCACCCCGCTTTATTCATTTTTTTTTTCCATGTGCAAACAGAACTTCTTTGCGGGAAATTGGACAGTTCATGATTTCCCAAATCTGGTAACAGGTCCGTCGCAGTCACACAACTCTTGATCAAGTCATGCTATAAAACGTAACCATTCTTCGGTGAAAATATTTTTCGGGTGCTTCTTTTTGGGAAAAATATTGTTTATATTTTCCTTAATTCTTTTTAGCTATTGACAGAATGCATTTGAGTATCTTGGAGATTCCTATCAAACATCTTTTTCTTTCTGACAAGTGTGTTTTTGTATTCCCGTCTAGCTTTCACATTGTGTTGTCATCATTATCTAAAGGTCGACGACATTTTTCTGAAACATCTGTGTACTTTCCATCTACTGAGACGAGAGAGAGAGAGAGAACGTTGAAGCTCTGGTGACATAGCAGGTACAAATCAGAACAAAAATGGTGCAAAACAAATAAAATGGAACAGAATGGAAAAACATAATCAAAGTAAACTAAACTACCAAGGGATAAGCGGTACTTTGGTACTTTGTCATTCGCTTAAAAAGTCCATGTGGCAGGCGGGTACTGTGCCTTCTTCCCCCTCCACTCCCCCCCCCTCCCCCCCGCACCCCTCCCGCCCCGTCGTTCGTCTCCAAGGTTTGAACAGTACACTGGAAACAAAGTACATATAATCCGTATAATAGTTATTTAAAGTCTTAACTCCCGAGAGCAAGGTTTCGGTTGCGCCCCTTTTCTCTGCATTCAAATTTTGTATTACGTGTAGCTGACACATTTTGTACTTTCCAAAGTCAATTCAGGTCTAGATTGGAAGCTGCTAGGCAAATCTCGCTCTCTGCCATAAATGAAGCCAAACCGTAGCTTTATTAGGCTTTTATTTTGAATAAACCTTCACCGACGTCACAGTGTCAGACTCTGGTGAGAAACTGGCTTGATTCAAATCGCCCGCCATTTATAGTCCGGTTCAGGCTTTAAGCATGTGACATCGACACACATCATATCAATACGAACACATAACAAAGCACATATAAAACATATAATGATTATTTAAGCATGTAACACCGAAACACGTCATATCAATCCGAACACATCATAAAAATGCATTGTCGAAATTAACCATCCAGATGTAGCCCTTCCTTTTTGTCTATGCCTTGTTTCCCCCTCACAGAACCCATGCTAAGTTTTTAATTGATTAATGAGAATTTGAACCCATAGTAGACGTTTTACGTATATTTACTGCCTCGGATACATATTTTTTATAGTGAGAGTATCATATCTTCATTTTCCGTCATCAGTATGCCGAACAAATCTTATCTCTGCTCTGGAGCTGTATTGAAAAGGGTACAGATCGTATCTTTTGCAGTTAGATATGAAATGGCTTTCATCTTCTGGGCTTTCGCCACACATTCGGTAAGGGGATGTTGCTACGTCAGAATCGAACCATCTGTTGGCATTCAGTCCAAGTGCTCTCAATATGAGCCTCGCATATCAGATTCTATGATATATTTTTCTGTTTGAAAAACTGATTTAAATGAATAGAACCATTTATTCTCATCATTGCTCTCTATTTCTCCGTGCCAGTTTTGTTTGTAACATGTTATAAGTCCATCTTTAAATTCAGATACGAAGTCGCTCTCGTGCCCTACTCCTTGGTACATCCAGACCAGACCGAATCCATGTTCCGTTAGTGTTTTCTTGCCGTAAAACGAGAGAGAGAGAGAGAGAGAGAGAATTGAACGTCACTCTCCCATACCAATACCTGTCCCCACGCTCAGAAACACCGCCACCGCACGTTCTGAACTGACGCCTTCGTGATAAAAAGGGTGCATTGAGTGAAAGGACTGGCAGTAAAAGGAGAATAACAAGGGTGCACTGAAAGGACAGACATTCAGAAGCCACACTCCGTGGCTGGTCCAGGTTGACGCTTTATGGCCGGTGTACGAACTAACAGCGGGGCTATTTCTGGCCAGTTTCCGCCACCAGCATCCCCGTCTACCTCGATCTCCCGTTCCCATCCCCGAACACGGACATGTATGTGCATGCAAGCACATACACACGCGCGCACACGCACACACACACACACACACACACACACACACACAGAAGGAAGGCACTGGAGACGTTGCTGAATCATGTTTGAGGGCGAGCAATGGCTGCAGTGGATCTCTAACTGGAAAGGACAGGACAGGACGGTACAGGCGGGTGGGTGTGTGGGGTAAGATGGGGATGGGTTGAATGGGATATGTCTTGATTCATTCAGTTATAGATAATTGCTTTGCTTCTTTCAAAGCTGAAGAGAATTCAAACCATGGCTGTTTGTTCCAATGAAAAGGTTATAATTATTCCATCCGTAATCCAGAACACCTAACATTTATGTCAGCCTTTGACTTCAAAAAGTGTTCATAGTTTGTAGAAAATTCTTCTCGAGTTGGTTCGCTGTCTTGAAGTTAAACAGATACACAACTTCTTTATCTCTCTCTCTCTCTCTCTCTCTCTCTCTCTCTCTCTCTCTCTCTCTCTCTCTCTCTAGTAGGCCCTACACATTTTGAGTTACACTGGTCGTGTTTGGGTTCTATGTGACACTCTCTGTGTCTGTCTGTCTGTCTCTCTCCTTCCCGTTCTTTCGTTTTGATCATATATGATGATATTTCATGAAGATGTATTGTCGCATTGGTCGTGAAATACAGCTTACCGTTTGTTTTTCGATAATCCCCCTCATCCCCACATCCAATCAGTAATCGACCAAAGTTCTTGTGCTTGAATAGTTTTGTGAGTGAAAGAAATAGACTAATTTGCGAGCGAAACGGCGAGGCTATCAATCACGTCATTGTGCGAAGCTGTTTGTGCAGTATTGGGTTGCTGCTGCGGAGTAATTAAGTGCTAGGCCATCGATCTGTTACACAGCGCCCACCACACACACCTTGCGCCACCGCTGCTGCCATCGATGTTCCAGTCTGGATCGGATTACCATCTACTCGAAAACTTTCGGTGCACCACCTCCGTCTGCACTTCATCTGCAAATGTGGTTTGTTTGAGGGGTGGGGGGTATGTCCGGGGGCCGGGGTTAGAGGGAAGGTTCCACATACATGTTTGTACCCATGCCTGTATTTGGATAGCCTGTAAAAAACGATCCTTATGTCAAATGGCTCCCCGACAATATGGCGCAACAAGCTGTCGCTGTAGGCATGCATGGTCGGTCAACATCAACAGACATTGTTTACACACACCAAAAACAAAAAAATAAACAAACAAACAAACAAAAATCACACGTATGCAAGCCAGTTCAACGGACAAATGTCCGTGCTAACGCGCGTGCTGGTCAGCTCATAAAGCACACACACACACACACACACACACACACACACACTCACATACGAGAGAGAGAGAGAGAGAGACACACACACACACACACACACTCACATACGCACACACACACACACACACACACACACACATACACACACACACACACACACACACACACACACACACACACACACACATAGCTCATTCAACGGACAAATGTCCGTGCTAACGCGCGTGCTGGTCAGCTGATAAAGTGCGCGCACACACACACACACACACACACACACATGAAGCAACTTCACGTGTGATCCAAAAGGAACACATTTGCGCCTCGAAACCTACTTCCGTGCGTGAACCTGTGGTGTGGTTCGTGACGTGCAGAACAAGAGAAATAAAAGAGACAAGGTGGCAAACATGATGGTACCGCGGACAGCAGTCTTATTAAAACTGACCACACGACACCTCCTCATTTACCACTCATGCAGATGGCAAGACTGGAGCTGAGCTTGATCCGTGATGCATTGAGGGATATGCACGACCTACACGTGCGAAGTTGGCAATAAACATCGTGACGCGTGGTGACTGATGACAAAGCGTTGTTCTCGTGACGGAGAGCTGGGTTGGGCCACGATTTCTCGCACTCCCACGATTTTTCTCAATAGCGAAAAATCGTACAGGGCATCCCCACAATTCTCTCACAATGTGTGAAAAAGCGTGGGCAGTCCCCGTTACTTTAATCAAAAATATTTTCTTTGTCATCGGAATTGGGTTCTTATCTTTTCCCAACGTAAATCTGAGAGAAAGTGAGAGAAGAAATTAGAAATGGGGGGTGGGGGAGGGCGGAGGGGGGGTGGGGGGTGCGACGACAACAACGATTATGATGACAGTGGCGTTAGTGAAGAAATCAACAGACGGTGGAGGTGATGGCACAGTACTGATTAAAAAAAAAAAAGATGTGTGAATGTATGTGTATGTTAGTGAGTGTGTGTGTGTGTAGGAAGGAAGGAATTTTTGTTTAATGTCCCGTCACACATATCGGTGATTGAAGACATATGTGTGTGTGTGTGTGTGTTCGTGTATGACTCTGTGTGTGTGTGTGTGTGTGTGTTTCCTTTTGTTTGTTTACTTGGCTGGTTGATTTGTTCTTCTTTCACTCTTTATTTAAAATAACATTTTCTGTTTTCAGAATAATAGTTTCATGCCCTTGGTGTCTTCTATGAAACTGAGAATCTATTTTCAGTGCAGTCTTGCACGCGAAAGGATGCTGACACAAACAGATAAACAAATAAGCAAGCATGAAATGAAGAAGTTAAATAAATGTGAGAGAAAAGGTTGCATCACTACAAACATCAACACTATTTTGTCCAGTTTTCACGCTCTCTACGTGAGGTTACGTAAAACATTATGAAACTTTTTCTATCACATTGATTTTATGTAAAAAGTTTAATCATTTTCGTGTTATTCCTAACATAACTTGGGGAAGAATCGAATCAAATCTTATTATATTATATTATATTATATTATATTATATTATATTATATTATATCATATTATATTATATTATATTTCTGTTCGAGTTGTACACATTGCCTTCATTTCGTTGTTTGCCAGTGATTCCGATGTGGAATTTGAGGTCGATTTATTGCAGTGATTCATCTTATGTGAAATAAAATAAATAGATGTGTTTTAGTGTCGTTACTGTTGATGTCTTCGCTAACGTACTGTCACTGTGATCGTCGTTGTCGTCGCCCCCTTTTTCTTTTTTCTCTTTTCTTTTCCTGTCATTTTTCTCTTAAGATTTGCATCGGGAGGAGACAATAAACCAACTCCGATGATAAAGGAAACATGTTTGATCAAATATAAGTGGGGGTTCCAAGGCTTTCTCACACATTGTGAAGGGGAACGACCGACCACACATTCTCGCAATCTGCGATAAATTGTGGGCTTACAAGGGATTTGCGCGACACTGACGTGAGGAATTGGCGATGAGCATCACGCCTGATGACCGATGACAGATTATGCACTTCCAAAGTTTGGCGACTGACGCTTTTGGTATTTGACGTAATATGGGTGAAAGTTTGACGTATTATGGGTAACAGGAGGGGGTGGGGGACAAGAGAGTGCGGAAGATAGATGAGCAAGGTGGTGAATGGAATCCGGTGTGTGAAGAGGGATGGGGTGGTAGGAAGCGAGAGGTAGGGGGTGCGGGGAGGATACAACATGTTATGGCATTTGGACCCTGTGATGTATTGAACAGATCAGTTGGTGAGTTCCCACCTCCGGTCTTATCTCTCTCACCCCCTCCCCTCTTTAGTCGCGGCGTTTGTGTGTGTGTGTGTGTGTGAGTGTGATGGGGGTGGAGATGCTTTCACGCATGTAGGGTTAGTGGGCAAAAGCGATACAGTATTGTACATAATGAAAATCTGAATTACTTCATCAACTGCATCTCGTATGCTATGTATAAAAGACCAAGTTGAAAATAAAGCAAACAGTACAAAAGAAATAAGTATAAATAAAGGACAACACACATATTTTTTGTTTTGTTTTGTTTTGTGGGTCATGATGAAATATATTTACAATGCTATATTTGTTTTAGAATTTACTGAGAGTAATCAAATAAAGTTCATAACTTAGTCGAGCCTTACTCAGTTTCATTTTATTCACACTCAGGCTGGATCTTATGCCTGCACATGTCAAACAGCGAATTTCTGTTCCTTGGTATGGACAGTAAACGAGTCCTGAGTCCAAATGTCGTTATTTATTGTTCCAGACGTAACCCGAATAATCCGCAGTGACGTAGGCCTGCGATGCAAGAAAGCGGATTATGACAACACGTCGTTCCGATGACGTAAGGATGACCATCAAGAAGCAGCCTTCCCACTTTTCCACAGTTCAAGGACGTCTTTACTACAGAAGTACAAAGATGGAGGATCTTTGTCCACAGCACAAAAAGTTGGATTGCATGTTGGTCCAGTAAGTAAACCCATAGAGTTGGAATACAGCTAAGCAGGTCGAGAACAAAGTCCCGGATTTCATTCCGCGAAAAGGGGATCTGGAAACCAAGATGGGTTTGACACGCATGTGCACGATGCTACGCTACAAGTCAGTGTGCCGGATGGGAGCCATGACCTACGTGTTGTTCGTTCTGGCGCTCTTGGCTGGCTGGACCTCCATCCACAATCTGACCTCACGCGAAATGGTGAAGGTGGGTTGATTTTTTTTTTTAATTTATAGATAATAATAAATTAATGATAATAATAATGATAATTTTAAAAAGGTTCATATCAGCGTCACCATCACACCACTCTATCCCTGCCTCTTTCCCCAGTTTCTCTTCGCTATCTGTCAGTCCAAAGAAATATGAACCTGATGAAGGTTATTTATATAGACCAAATTTCGTTTGATTTTGCTTTTTGTTCTGTGACAACTCACTTCACTTTATGCATGCGCGCGCATGCACGTGTGTGTGTGTGTGTGTGTGTTTAATCAGTAGATCTTGGACATAGCCCTTTAGATCTGAGCGGCAATAGCGTTACGACAGCTCGGATCAAGAGAACGTTTCAGATTTCTACAAACTATGCTCTACTCGACAGGTGTTGTGTCTGTGATATACAGCTTTTTCCGTTTTTGTTTGTTTCCTTTCAAAAAGAAAAAAAAAACTTGAAAAGAAAAGGTCAAAAGAACAAATAGTCAATTTGTCAATCAAACAGCAACACACACACACACACACACACACACACACACACACACACACACACACACACAAACAAACAAACAAACAAACACGCGCGCGCGCCAAACACTGAAACAAAAACCTCAGAACTTCCAAACTAGATTATGGAACCCACGAGTCAACTAGTTCTTCAATGGAAAAAAAATTTTAACAAAAAAAAGAAAAAAAAAACCAAAGCACACACACACACACACACACACACACACACACACACACACACACACAAACGAACGAGAAACCATTAATCAAATAACAAACGGGGAAAAAAATATTAGAAAGAACTGAAAAAAATCAGTATATGTGTGCGTGTTTTGTGCAGGTACGTAGGAACGGTGCAGATTCGTCGCACCATGTTCACGTGAGAAACGAGGACATCCTGCACAACTATGACGACATTTTGGTGGTCAAAAGCCAGCGCAACAAGAACGTGGAGCCTCCGGTGTACGAACACAAGGCCTACCCCTCCAACCATAGCCACCCGGTCAAAGCGATGCCGCGTGTGGCCGACCCCCAGTTGGTGGTGGCTGCTCAAGGGCGGAGTTCGTCATGTTCGGTTGTGAGACAGGTGAGTGCTGTGGGTTGGGCTTTTGTTTGTTTGTTGTTGGTGGTGGTTCTCAAGGCCTGACTAAGCGCGTTGGGTTACGCTGCTGGTCAGGCATCTGCTTGGCAGATGTGGTGTAGCGTATATGGATTTGTCCGAACGCAGTGACGCCTCCTTGAGCTACTGAAACTGAAACTGGTGGTGGTGGTTCCTTCGTGCTTTCAGGGTTCGTGGACAGGTCTGTTTCTCTTTATGAATGTCTCTGTCTCTGTCCATGTATGTATCTGTTTCTGTGTATATATATATAATATATTATATAATATAATAATTTTACTGTCTTCTTGTCTCTATCTCTCTCTCGCTCTTATTCATTGGTTGTGTGTGTGTGTGTGTGTGTTGTCGTGTGAGTGACCTGTTTGGTTATTATGTTTGTTGTCTGTTGTGTTTTGTGTTGATGTTGTGTTGTTTTTGGTTTTCTTTTTTCTTTGGTTCACTGTATTTGGTTTTGTGTATCAGTTTTTCTCTCATGTGAGCATATGATTTTTGGGGTTGTTTTTATGCTGATTTTATGATATGTTTTTTTGTTTTTTGTTTGTTTTTCTTTCTTTCTCTTTTTCTTTTCTTTATTTTATCTCAGGGCTGGGTGAAAAAAAGCGTATTGATCGCTTATCTCATCTTGTTTCTCTCTCTCTCTCCCTCTCTCTCTCTCTCACTCTCCGTGTGCCTCTGCCCCCCACCCCCCTCCTCTCTCTCTCTCTCACTCTCCGTGTGCCTCTGCCCCCCACCCTCCTCTCTCTCTCTCTCCCTCTCTCTCTCTCTCTCGGATTGCTTTACATTTTTCTCCCAATCCACCATTTCTTTCTTCGTTTTTGTTTTCCAGTCTTGCAGTTAATCGGTCACCCATGTCCACACAGGTGGAGTTTTTCGGACAGCGGCTAACGCTGGATGGAGACCCTCTGTGCGCGTGGCTGGCCAAACCCGTGTTCCTGGCCGACGACCACTTTGTCCTGTACGACAACATGATGGCGCTGCTCTATGACGTCACCGTGGACCCAGCATGCCTCGAGGCGGGCGCCAAGGGCGGGGAGAAGATGGAGGAGGTGTGGGGCCAGAGCGAGGAGGCGGAGTACCTGAAACTGAAGGCAAGGAAACGGGCCTGGGGTCTGTTTGGGTCAGTCTTTCGAAAAGAGGCTGGGTGTATGGTGGTAGTGTGTAAGTGGTGTGGTGGCCCAGGGGGGAAACGCGTCCTCATAAGAAGCGAGAGAAACTCAGTGCATGGGATGGAATCCCACAGTCGGCAGTATTTTCTCCCCATCCACTAGAGCTTGTCTCAGCTGGTGATCTGAACGCTAGTCGTTCGGATGAGACAATTAACGGAGGTCCCGTTTGTAGCATGCACTTAAAGCATGTAAAAGAACAACGACAAGAGAGGGGCTGTCCTTGGCAAAATTGTGTAGAAAAATCCACTTTGATAGGAAGACAAATACACTTGCCGGCAGAAAAAAAAAGAAGATAGAAATATATATACAGTCGTCCATGCTCAAGTCGACCTCGCTTAAGTTGACTCATCGGGTAAGTCGACACATTTCTTTGACCCTGGCCAGCAGCCATTGTACGCGCGCGCGCACGTGTGTGTCTCTTTTTGTACACCATGTCTGAAACATGGTCCTGAAAAGCCCTTATGAAGCCCTTATAAAGGTTTGAAGACGCTATATAATAGTGTTAATATTATGATTATTGTTATTATTATTAGTAGTAGTTTATTATTATTAATACCGATAAATGTAAATATTATGATTATTGTTATTATTAGTAGTAGTTTATCATTATTGATAACAATAAGTGATAAATATTCATTTCGGATGGTGAACAAAAATATGATTTGGACCGATATATGCAGTTTGTTTCTGTTTGTATGCTTGTTTATGTATGATTTTCATGGGTTAACAAAAAAACACACAAAAAAAACCCAATAATCGGTAAATACTGTTGATTGTAAAATGACCAGGAATCACACGTGAGCCAAGAAGGCTTTGCTTCTGTCTACTTTGATTATGTATTGAAACAGGCATTCTTTGTCAACAGAAGAAAACGATTATTATAAAAGCATCAAACATAAAAACCTGTTCTTATTATAAAGATATAATAAAGATAAATAACGAAAGAGAGACAGATGGAGAAGCAAATATAAACTTCCTGGAAAAAAAAAATCCTGACGTGTTTTTTTGGCCTGTTTTGTTTTTGAAATAGGAGGGTTTCTTTACACTGAAGTGCGTGACAAAGCCAGCCGCCGAGTTTGGTCCCAAAGACCACCTGAGCCATTGGATCAGCGCTGTCCGCTGCGCCATGAATGACACGAAGACGTTGACGACGAACAGAGTGGGAGGCCTGACCATCGCCATCCAGCGGTACGAATACGTCAACCTGTACCACACCATGACCGACTTCTACAACGCCTTCCTGGCCATGCTTATGTTCAACCAGCACCCAGACGACGTGACCATCCTGTGGGTGGACGCTCACCCCCAGGGCGGGCTGGACTCCACCTGGGAGACCCTGTTCGGCAAGGTGGTGCGGGCTGGAGTCCTCTCTTCCCCGACCAGGTTCTCGGCCCTGGCCTGGGCGGCCATGGGCTACAACAGCCCGCTGAACCATCACTCCAGACCGTCCGTGCACTACCTGGAGGAGTTCCGACACTTCTTCCTCAGCCGGCACGGCCTGGACGGCGCCCGCAAGGCCAACTGCTCCTCCCTCAACTGGCTGTTCATCTGGCGCAGGGACTACGCCGCTCACCCGCGGAACAAGGGCGGCCGCATCAGCAGGAAGATCGACAACGAGGACGAGCTGCTGGCGGCAGTGCGGGGAGCGGCGGGCCCGGCGGACCAGGTGCTGGGTGTGCAGCTGGACGCCCTGCCTATGCAGGCCCAGCTGCACCACATCGCCCGCACGGACGTGTTGCTGGGCATGCACGGGGCCGGCCTGTCCCACACCCTCTTCCTGCCGCCTCACGGGGGTCTGCTGGAGTTCTACCCCACCTACTGGCCCCAGGCCAACCGGCACTTCAGGGCCATGGCCACCTGGAGGGGGCTGCACTACCAGACGTGGCAGAACACTAACAACAACAACGAGAAGCCCAACCAGAGGACCTATATTCCACCGCAGGTGGCTGTCAAAATGGTGAAGGAGATGAGAAAGAGCATCTGCGGACGGTGATCACATGTACGGTTACACGACTAACAGAAAGGAGGGTGTAACGAAAACAGACTGTGGGTGTGTGTCTTTGTGCTACTGGGTTATCTCGGCAGACGAGATTTGATTGCGGTTGCAAACTAAAGGATAAAAATAGAATGTGGGTCACCCAGTATACAACTAGACTGAGCTTGGATTTTTTTTTTTTTTTTTTTTTTTCTGTGTTCAGTTACGACTGTATTGGAATGAAGTGACTGATACAGAGGGGGGAGAAGGGAAATAGAGAGCTGGTGGAGTATAGGTGAGAGAATGGGGCGGTGGAGAATGTGTGCGTGTGTAACCCAATTCGTCAAGTATTTATGACAATTGTGTAATAATATTTCCACATTCATTTAATGAATATTGATTTTTTTTTTTTCATCCAAGCCTTACCTTGTACGAAAAATGTCGAGTTTTTCACCCTCGCCTTTCCGGTGCTTGCGAAAAACATGCACAGAATGTTCAGCAATATCAGGCTTGAACAAAGAAATGGAAAACCGGTCAACAACTATGCAAACTTCATTGACACGTTCAAAATGGTAACAGAATAATCGGAGTAGCATAGAACTATGAGAGAATAAAAAAAAGTTTTCTGTATAAAGTATATGACAGTGTGTGCATGACTTAAGATTTGATACAACACGTATTCAAATGTTTCCAGGAGCACCAGAACTAGTACAAACAGTGTTCGAATTGCGCAGATTGTTTCCTCTGTTATCATTGTGGTGTCTTGTCCTGTGCTTTTGCTGGCTTACTTACAGGATGACATTGTTCAATATACCCAAGTGACCTCGACAGTGTCTTTCGTGAAAAAAACCACGTTTTTTCCCTTCATATCACAACTTGGGTTGCCGTATTTTCAATTATTTGGTGACGCTAGTGATTAGAACCTCAAATGATGGAGATGGAAATGGCGTTTGGCTTTTTCGCCACTTCTTGAGAAAACCAGAAATGGGCCATAGAGTATAAATACCAATGTGCGAAATGACCCCTGGAGTATAAATACCAATATGCGAAATGACCCCTGGAGTATAAATACCAATGTGCAACCAAGAAGAGAAGTTAACCTTGTTAACACTATCTCTGTTACTCATTGCATGTTCCACATGCCCACAATGGTGCGTGCTCTACTTTTGACTATATGTTGGATGTGCGTGTGTCGTCGCTTGTGTGGTTAACAACAAATCGATGTTTTTATGTGTTACATAATGAAAGTGAGTTACACCTGCCTGATTATTGACAGCCCACTGAGAGAAAACAGAACAAAGTATAAATATGCAACCTGGTATTGATATAACCTCTCCTGTTTTACGTTGTTCACATCACACCTTTTAAAACGAAATTAATATAATACGTCCATCGAAGAGATCTAGTGGAGGCGGGAGAGACAAGAGAAAGTATTAATACTAATGCATAATCAAATGTCCCAGATCACAAGGAAAACAATTGTGCATATTAACCAGAAATGATTATTTGAAAGAACAAAACAACACAGAAATCAATGGGAAAGAGAAAGCGAGACATTCCGACTTAAAGCTGAAGCCTCCCACACATAAAGTATGTGTATAGTCAGAGCGGAAACTGGATGGCCCCTCTGTAATGCATGAGGAAAGAGAAAGCAGACGGCAGAACTACCTAACACGTTTGGAAGTCTTTCCTTTTACCGTTGGCTGACATCTCAGCCGATCACGAACGCGAAATGAAGAAAAGGTGAGACCCCTTGAGCATTTTGGTCTGTGTATCAAACACAACCCAGAAATGATCAGGTTAGTGGTTGGATCTGCATCTGTGTGTCGGATGCTGGTAAAATACGTTTTTCTTCGAGTGGGCATGCTCATGTCTGACCCTTTTACCCTGCCATTGATTTAGTGTCTTCCACAAACCGCGTTCTGGGATAGGTGCATGCAGGGAATATTCGTGTTTCCATAACCACCGGACAGTGACATTAATTTACAGGATCTCAAACTTGCGCATTTGATGTTTTGCTGCAGCAAGGAAAGAGGAAGGAGGGCTAGGTCACTGGCAGGCCTACGTGCACGTTGACTGGGTGTGTGTTCCACTTTGTGCTTATCTCCATGAGCTAACTGATCTTCTGTAGTCCCCGCGCGCGCGCGTGCGTGTGTGAGTGTATGTTCGATTACATGTTTGTAAAACTATTACAGAGACGGATGACAGCGCCTTTGTTTGGACGATAGGATTTGTGGAGGTGGAGGGGAGGGGGAATGTCAGTCGACATTCCTGCAAACATCTTTCAACGTTTCATGAAGCGAACTCATGAACAAAACATATCAGCGATTTTCGCTTTCTTTCAGTGTTATTTTGTCTGTACGTTTGTTCGTACGTTTTCATTTGTTTAATTGGATGCAAATGACTGATGATTTGTTGCAAATGACCAGTCGAAGTGCCTTTTTGTTTGATGAAGGTTGCCAGAGTCCACTCTTGTTCTTAGTTATTTCCCACTTATCACACACACACACACACACACACACACACACACACACACACACACACACACAACCAAAACAAACCGCACGAAGCCATGCGCGCGTGCGTGCACGTACACACGCACAAAAACAGACAGACATTTGAGTATTTGCATACACATACTGATGCAGCTATGTACAGGCTAGGGGTGTTGGGCAATTGTTGTCGCTAATATTGTTATTATTTTTGTTCTTCAATATAGTTTTCCTCCAGATTTTGTTATTATTATTTTTGTTCATCAATATCGTTTTCCTCCACCTTGTTCGGCCCTTTTTACCACTATTTCGCCGTCCTTTTCTTCTGCTGAAAATCTAAGATGTTTCTTGACCAGACCAGTGATCCCTTATTGACATCTTCATTTTCATCATCATTACTATCAATCCCCCATACCAACATTAGCTGAGTTGCATTGGCACTAGCAGTATGGGAATGGTAACATGGAGGAGACCTTATGTGTAATGATGGCCATGATTTTTGTTTTCTTCTGGAAGGGCATATTTTTATTATTCAGTTCCTATCCAACAAAACCATTCCATCCTTTCCCATTTCCACCCTGAAGCAATCAGTGACTAATTACACTTGTGTACTCCCAAGGTTTTCGAAGGTGAACCTGTGATATGACAATGATTCACAAGTTAGGCGCAGATTTCTCATGTTCCTGGTGGTTTCTTACAAATTTGTTCAGGTGTATCATTGAAATTCCACGGCTGATCTCGTGCTTATGCAAAGCTTTTATTGTTCGCTATTATCATTCCAATATGTATTGTATATAATGTGTGTGTGTTTCTGTGTGTGTTGAATAGATTAATCTTCGTCATGAATTCTGTTTTACTGGCCTAAGTGCATGTGATTATCTTTAAATGAAATTGTTGAAATCAGTTGGCTGTTTGAGTAACAGTTTGTCCAAGAAATAATTGTATTAGCAAAGTTATCATTTTTCATTATTCTGTGTACGTAATCTTGTGTCCCAAAGATTTACATCGTTGGAATGTAACTAGTTTTCTGTGGGTTGTACACTTATTTTTTCTGTGAACTTTTTGTCCACAGTGTTTATTTCAAGAAAGCGTTATTTTATATAGAGCCATTCTTTTTAATCGTCAGATCCGTGCAGGGCAAATAATGTTTATGCAAACAAGTGCAAACTGTGTTTATATAAAAAATATTAATGAAAACTGACCCACACTATATGACTGTTCTGTGGTTTGTTATTGTATAAAGTGTGTGTATGTGTGTTAATGAAAACTTAACCATGTAAACAGATGTTTTATCATTTGTTGTTGTTAGCAAATCGCCATTCAGAAAAAAAAGGTTTAAAAAGAAATAATTCTTTTGGTAAGTAATCGTTAATCAAAGAGAGAACTTTTTTTTTCTTAGATAGTCTGCGTCTGTGTCTGTCTGGGTTTACAGTTGTTTGTGCTTCTGATGTTTCAAGAGAGACATTGTTATTTGAAAAAAAAAAAAAAATCTTCCATGCGATTACCCTATGAAAACAAAACGTGTGTAAGTGTGTGCGTATGCGCGTGTTTTCAGTGCCAGATCTGTGGTGGGGAGCAGGGAGGGGTTTGTAAAACTGTTCCTGTTAACAATCAGGTCTTATCCCCCCCCCCCCTTTCCGTTCTTTCCCCTTCCTTCATCCATGTTTTTTCTGCAAGCCCAAGTGCATATTTGAAGAAAGCATTTTGTGATTGTTGAATGTACAGTTCATGTCTTTTGTCTGCAGCAAATGTTTGTTATCTTGTCCTGTGAGTTTGTCCTAATTACCAGTTGTTGTATGTAACTATGTATGCTTATCTGCCATTATGTGTGTGTGTGTGTGTGTGTGTGTGTGTGTGTGTGTGTGTTATTTCGTTCCTGTGAAGATGCAAGTGTTCCAGGGTGTCAAACCGATAAAATGCATTTGATCATTTGAAAACCTTTAAAAAATACCATAGTGAATTCATCTTTATACATATGGATTTTTCCTTAGTCTACCACAAATATGCTCCTATCTCTGTTTGGTTAGCGCTGCAGTTGTTACTGCGTGTTGCATACCGTTCCAAGAAATGATTTTCTTCACAAGAAGAAACTTTTTTTTAAACTAAAACAAATCTTTAGCGAACGTAAGCAATCGTTTTTTGTTGTTGTTTGTTTTTTGCTATGTGTTGTATATTTTATATCTGCTGTTTTTAATTGTTCATGTTTTTCAAGAAGGTGGTTTCTCGAATTTACTCGTGTGATAATTGTCAAAAAATAAAGTATAAAAAAAAAGATATAAAATAAAACTGTTGCAAAGCTGAAATCCGATGATATGGTTGGGTCTTTTCATGAACAGAATTGTGTGTGTGTGTGTGTGTGTGTGTGTGTTGCATCTCCTCTCAGTCCCCCCAATCCCATTTCCACACTTCCTCCACTAACCTTTTCGGTATTCTGTGAGGTGGTCTGTCCGATGAGACGATATACACTGGCCCCGAAATTAGCATGCACTTAGTAAACGTAGAATAACCCACGACTACAGTAGATCGATCGAGAGATGCTCACGTATGTCGTAAGAGTGTACTAAGAGAGCTAGAGAGAGAGAGATGCGTGGCTCTTAAACCTGCACCATTATTGATTTCCTCCAGTTTGTGATGAAACAGATCGTAGCGCCATTGATTGTATTGAGTTGTACTCGTAGCCTCTGCCGGAGCAGTAAATCATCAGACTTTGTCCTTCCCCAGAGAAGATTATTACACTTGACTACTTCGCCGGAGCAGTAATTTATTTGAACTGATCGCATGGTTGTGGGATGTTTAAAGATTAATAAGTAAGAAAACAAATCTATGGATAAAAATAAGAAATGAATAAAAGCAAAAGTGCAAACAGTCGATACCAGGACTATTGGTTGACTACAATGACAAAGTCATGGCAGCTAATGTTGCTGGTTTTGCTTTCCTTTTCCAAGCCTTAAATTGTGTTCGGTGACATCCCAAACTGAGCAACATCCAGTTAGAGAGAGACCAGTGAAGTGGGATGGTCACTTTGACAACACCCCACTACAGCGACATTAATAACTTCACTGAGTTGGTATGTCGGTATGTATCAATTAAAAAAACAACAACAAAATAGTGGATCGGATGGCCAAAACACACACACACACATACCGCACGCATAATGTATACACATACATACTTAGAGAAATAGATATATACATTTTTCTCAATTTTTTTCCAGCCCCCAGACGCTGGAAAAACTTGCCAACAAACTTAAAAGAATCTTCCTCTTGCGGGCGCCTCTTTTGACACATGCACGATTGCGACGCAATTGAGCATGTGACTTGTTTAACGAATCAGCAAAAAGCGGATGCAGAGAGCGGGACATTGGAAGATTGCCTTGCAACCTTTCATGTCGTGTGAGAAACTGTGCAAAAGTTCTGGCCAACGCAGCTGTTTCTGTAATGAAGCTGGAAGAATAGGACATTGCCACAAATAGCAGGTATGTGCATTGTGTGTATCAGTGCATTGAACATGCGAGTTGTTTGCTAACGAGTGCATTTCAACGTGAGAGTTCCACGGCCAGAGAACTTTTCTTTCTTTTTTTTACCAGCCTGGACAGCCTCTTGTTGTGACTACCTGACCTATCGGCTTGCGCTAAAAATCTACTCTTTTTTCCGGCTTCAGGGGAAAATAGCCCACAGTTTTTCTTTTCTTTTTCCTGTTTGACACATGAAAGTGCTGTTTCAGTGAAGGCATCAGTTGTGGGTAAAAAGTCGTGTTCTGCATTCAAGTTATTTGCTGTTCATGAATTTGTTACGTCGCTCAGTCCATTTGGTCAGTATACGTGAGAGTTCCACGGTCAGACAAAGAGCTTGTTACGAAATCCCAGCAATTATCAGCGAGCTTTCCAGTCACACACACACACACACACACACACACACACACACACACACACTGGCGCTGTATTCCACTGCAGTTCACAATGTACAAGCATAATATGAATCATTCGGATGGTTTTCGGTGCACATTTTGGCACCGAACAGTCACGTTTTTGTGTGTGTGTGTGTGTTGTTTTTTTTAAAGTTAAATTGCAAACGCAGTTGTAGGAGATTGAAAGAAACCTTCGGCAGGCCGTTTGGTCTGACCGACTTTCTGATAAACAATGTCATGTGACCGACTGACTGCCACGTCGTTTGGACATTACAAATATGTATGCGCCAGTGACTCAGTGATGACCGAAACGAAACATAAACGTTGCGATGCAGACACGGTTGTATCTGTTGTTAGAAACTTTAATTTGGAAATTGCACTGGTGCTCAGTGCTGCAGCCTTGGGGGCTAGTTGGCCTTTGGGAACCATCCCCAACGCCGACTGTCCTAAAACCCACTGATAACCCTCTTGGCCGAGAGAGTGGGGATGCAACTTGGGCAAGACACTCCACTATAATCATATTCTAGCCCTGATAGTCGGGACGGCAGTTACCTCCTCTGCTGTTCTGATTGTCATAATCGGACACGACTGACTATCATTCATGATTTTAGCCAAGGGGCGGACAGACAGGGTCTGGGGCCGGACGCCCCGCTCATTAAAGGAAAGTGATGCTGCTGCTTCTGCGTTCGTGGGCTGCAACTCCCACGTTCACTCGTATGTACACGAGTGGGTTTTTACGTGTATGACCGTTTTCACCCCGCCATGTAGGCAGCCATACTCCGCTTTCTGGGGTGTGCATGCTGGGTATATTCTTGTTTCCATAACCCACCGAACGCTGGCACGGGTTACAGGATCTTTTACGTGCGTATTTGATCTTCTGCTTGTGTATACACACGAAGGGGGTTCAGGCGCTAGCAGGTCTGCACGTATGTTGACCTGGGAGATCGGAAAAATCTCCACCCTTTACCCACCAGGCGCCGTCACCGAGCTTCGAACCCGGGACCCTCAGATTGAAAGTCCAACGCTTTAACCACTCGGCTATTGCGCCCGTCAGGAAAGTGATGCGACTCATGTCCTCTCCTTTCCAGGTGTAGTGATGCAGCGGGAACGCTGTCAGGCGGCAACATTCGGCACACTCTGAGTGACCATCAGCCCTCTTTGGGCACACTCTGAGTGACCATCAGCCCTCTGTAGGCACACTCTGAGTGACCATCAGCCCTCTTTAGGCACACTCTGTACACTCTGAATGACCATCAGCCCTCTGTAGGCACACTGAGTGACCATCAGCCCTCTTTAGGCACACTCTGAGTGACCATCAGCCCTCTGTAGGCACACTCTGAGTGACCATCAGCCCTCTGTAGGCACACTGAGTGACCATCAGTCCTCTTTAGGCACACTCTGAGTGACCATCAGCCCTCTTTAGGCACACTCTGCACACTCTGAGTGACCATCAGCCCTCTTTAGGCACACTGAGTGACCATCAGCCCTCTTTAGGCACACTCTGCACACTCTGAGTGACCATCAGCCCTCTTTAGGCACACTGAGTGACCATCAGCCCTCTTTGGGCACACTGAGTGACCATCAGCCCTCTGTAGGCACACTGAGTGACCATCAGCCCTCTTTAGGCACACTGAGTGACCATCAGCCCTCTTTAGGCACACTGAGTGACCATCAGCCCTCTTTAGGCACACTGAGTGACCATCAGCCCTCTGTAGGCACACTCTGAGTGACCATCAGCCCTCTTTAGGCACACTCTGAGTGACCATCAGCCCTCTTTAGGCACACTCTGAGTGACCATCAGCCCTCTTTAGGCACACTCTGAGTGACCACTCTTTAGGCACACAGTGAGTGACCATCAGCCCTCTTTAGGCACACTGAGTGACCATCAGCCCTCTTTAGGCACACTGAGTGACCATCAGCCCTCTTTAGGCACACTGAGTGACCATCAGTCCTCTTTAAGCACACTCTGAGTGACCATCAGCCGTCTTTATGCACACTGAGTGACCATCAGCCCTCTGTAGGCACACTTTGAGTGATCAGTCAGCCCTCTTTAGGCACAGAGTGACCATCAGCCCTCTGTAGGCACACTTTGAGTGACCAGTCAGCCCTCTTTAGGCACAGAGTGACCATCAGCCCTCTTTGGGCACAGCACTGCTTGCTCCGAATGGAGGGACCTAGACAACGTGGTCCAAAAGCTGCTAAGCCAACACATCTAATTCCACTTTGTGATGTGATTTCATTCTGTTAGACTCGAAAATCCTTGGTCCTTTGTGCTCCGAAACGATCCATTTTTACACGACCAACGTCTTCGTGAGCGTGTGTCAGTTGATTTGGCACAATTGGTGCCAAATTGTATTAACTCCATTTCCCACTTATATGCTTTCGTGTGCGTGTGCGTGTGCGTGCACACGTATGTGTGTGAATGGAAGAGAGGAGTGACGGCAGGGCTTGAGGATTGCGCTTATTCCATTACTGTTCGGTGCGTTCTTGAAGGAAGAGCGGGAAATTTTGTATCAGTGTGGAGGTGAGGTGGAGGGCGGGATGATAGTTCGATGGAACACACACGCACACTCTCTCTCTCTCTCTTACCAGTGTGTAGGTGCACCATTCGATCAACCGTGTTTGAACAGACAGCTGCTGAGCAAAATGGGGAAAGTGAAGTGTTGTAACTTTTTTTTCCTTCTTCTAACTTCTCTTCTCTGTGTTTGCGTGTCTCTCTGTCTCTGTCTCCCTCATGAAGCTTGGACTGCAGCAGTGATGTGAATTGGATCGATAAAACTCTGTTTCTGTAAAAACAATTATAATCGCCTTATTCATTGCCCGATGTACCAGATTCGCTTGCCATTAGTTTATGGCTGCTCCATTCAGTGAGGGGCCTTGGCCTAAATCTGAACAAAACTGTCCCCGGCCCCCGCCCCCCCCCTCCCCCTCTCTTCCAACTCTACGGTCTTTCTGTCTGCCCTCACACACACACACGCGCGGGCGCGCGCGCACACACACACACACACACACACACACGCACACGTACATGCGATCGCTAAATGATACTTCCCTAATGTGTATTTAATGTCTTAACACCTCCAGCTGTGTCAGCTTCCCTTTGTGTAGAGAGGATAAAATATGTATCATCAATCATGTCGAAAAGGGTATGAAAAACGCTTAATCCAATGGTGGTGAAAGAAAGGTAGGATCTGGTTTGTAAATAATATGAAGGCGGAGGATGAAATGATTGTTTCATTTTATCGAGAGCCATGAAATCAAGTTGGTAGCACAGACTGGCCAAAAACTCAACGAATTTTGTTTTTAGCCTTTTTCCAAAACTCTAGGTCAGGGGCATAGCCCTTGCTACTGGTACCATGTAACCCATTACTACCTGCCGCATGTGAAGTCTCCCAACGACGGACCAGGCGGAGGAGAAAACCTTTCCCAACGGCTGTGAAGGCGGAAGAGGATGACCAAAGGGCAGGGGGAGCTCTTATCCTTGGAGCTCCGAAGAAAAAACCTGCACCTGCCGAGGCCGTCCTACACGTGACAGTATCTGCACCTGTGGGACTCTGAGCGTTGGTAGACGAGAGAGTGGGGAAGGGACTGCACAACTCCTCCTCATTAAAAAAAAAAAAGTCACCTGTGTTGGTCAGGCAACCAGGCTAATGTCGGAACGACGAGCCAGCCCTTCAACACCCAGCTTTCCCAAGCCCTGCGACGATGGAGAGGTGGTAACGGGAACAGGCAGAGGATGCTGCTGGCAGCTCCTAGTCACGACTCTGCACGCAGGCGGATGTGGGGTGATGGTCGTCCGCCGTAGACTGGGGCATATGCGGCGGCCGTATCCTCCCACAGTGTCAAAACAGCCCTTTTTAGGGACAGCACTGCTCTCCCCACATGGGGAAGGGGAGATAAAAGGATCCCTAAACAAAGCCTGCCTTGCCTAGTACCTAGTAGGAAACTGCATCTACTTGGACATCCAACACTAGCGGTTGAAAACAACAGAAGAAGAGAACCAGGAGTCATGCCCTGACTCTGAGTGCCTGAAATGTCCGCACCCTTTTACACAGAGACGACACCAGAAAGGCGCACAGTGCTTACTGCTAGAATGCTTGATCACTGCCAGGTGGACATAGCAGCCCTGAGCGAAACCAGGTTTGCTGGTGAAACCCAGTTGGAAGGGGCTACACCTTCTACTGCACTGGGAAGCTAGATGGCACCCCAAGAATCTCAGGCGTGGGTTTTGCCATACGAACCAAACTTGCACGACAGCTTGACAGCCTTCCACATTGGATAAACGATAGGCTGATGACCCTGCGTCTGAATCTGTCCGAGGATCGCTTCTCCACAGTCATCAGCTGCTGTGTCCCGACGATAACCAACCCTGATGACATCAAGGAAACTTTCTATGAGGAGCTCAGTCGCACCATTTCAGCAGTGGACAGAAAGGACAGGCTGATCATCCTTGGGGATTTCAATGCCCGCGTCGGCTTGGACTTCTCCTCGTGGCCAAAAGTCCTAGGACAGCATGGCACTGGCAAGTGCAACTCCAACGGACTGCTTTTGCTCTCGCTCTGCGCGTAGCATAGACTGACCATCACCAACACCTTCCAACAAGCGGACAAGTACAAGAACACATGGATGCACCCCTGCTCCAAGCAGTGGCACATGCTGGACTACGTGATTGTCCGGGAAAGGGACAGAGGTGTTGTTTCCATTACACGTTGCATGAGAGGAGCAGTCTGTTGGTCAGCCCGTCGCCTGGTGCGGAGCAAGATGAACATCAGACTTGCACGCAAACTCCAACCAGCCAGACAGAAACCCCCTAGGAAGCTGAACATCCACCGCCTCCCTATCACCAAGGACGTACTGCAGCAGCAAATCCAAGCAGCTCTCCAAGAAATTCCTGCATCGACTGATGTAGAAGAGGTATGGAGCACCTTTAGTGATGCAGTGTACACAGCAACAGCTGACACACTTGGAGGAACCACAAAGACTGGTTTGACGAGAACGACTCTGGAATCTCCAAGCTCCTGAACACACTGCATATACGGAATCAGGATCACATTTCCGATAAAGACTGCCAGAGGAAGGAGGACCAGTTCTTGCAAACCAAGCAACTCGTACAGAAGAGGCTGCGTGAGATGAAGAACACCTGGTGGGAGAGGAAGTCCGCTGCTGATGCTCACGACATGAAGACCTTCCATGATGGTTTTCGAGCTGTGTATAGGTCGAGAGTCACAGGATCAACCCCTGTCCGAGCCTTGGACCAGACCACCCTCCTGACAGACAAGAAAGACATCTTTGCCCGCTGGGCAGAGCACTTCAACACCCTCCTCAACACAGTGAACCGCCGTGGTCTGTGGAAGATCTTTGCCCACTGGGCAGAGCACTTCAACACCCTCCTCAACGCAGTGAACCGCCGTGGTCTGTGGAAGATCCTCCTAAAGTTCAGCTGCCCAGACAGCCTAATCCAGCTGATTGCGTCATTCCACGATGGCATGCTGGCGAGAGTACAGGAAAATATTGTCATGTCGGATCCGTTCCCTGTGGTAAATGGAGTGAAGCAGGGCTGCGTCCTGGCACCCACACTGTTCTCCATTCTCTTCTCTGCCATGCTGATTGACACCTTCCAAGACTGTGACCGGGGCATCTACATTCGGTTTCGCACAGATGGCAAACTTTTCAACTTGCGACGACTTCATGCCAGGTCCAGGGTGTTTGAGGCACTGTTGAGAGAGTTCCTCTTCGCTGATGACTGCGCGCTTGCTGCACGCCCCTCTGAGGACATGCAGTTCATTATGGACAGGTTCTCAACCTCCTGCAGGCGCTTTGGACTCGATATCAGCCTCAGCAAGATCGAGTCCATGTACCAACCAGCTAGCTCACAGAACGCCAGTACCTACCCCCCCCCACCTGCAATCAAGATCGATGACACAGAGATCAAGTCAGTCGACAAGTTTTGCTACCTGGGCAGCACCCTATGCAGCAACGGAGCCCTTGATGCAGAAGTGACGCTGCGCATCGCCAAGGCCAGCTCCGCCTTTGGCAGACTCAACAAGTCAACAGGCTGTGGAACAACAAAGGCATCAGGCTCAGCACCAAAATCAAAACCTACAGAGCTGTTGTGCTGACCACCTTGTACTGCTGTGAAACATGGACGACGTATCGCCGTCACATTCATCAACTTGAACAGTTTCACCAGAGATGTCTACGAAAGATCCTCGGCATAAAGACAGGGTCTCCAACCTCCAGGTGCTAGAGAGGAGCGGCCTGCCTAGCATCGAAAGCCTGCTGATCCAGTGCCAGCTACGCTGGACAGGACACGTTGTCCGCATGACAGACAGCAGGATCCGGAAGATGCTTTTGTAGGGCCAGCTGAAGGAAGGCCACCGTGAACTTGGAAGACCCTGCAAGCGCTTCAATGACACCTTGAAGACAAACCTCAAAGCCTGTGACATAGACATCGCTTCCTGGGAAACAGATGTCCTTGACCGCTCTCGCTGGAGGATGCTGTGCTCTAGTGGCATAAAGACGTTTGAAAATAAGAGAACGCTGGCCATTAAGGAGAAGCGTGAGCGAAGTAAACAGGGCTCAACTTCTGGAGATGTTTTCCCTAGCAACACCTGTGGGAAGTGCTGCACATCCTGAATCGGCCTCTTCTCCCATATGAGGCCACACAACGGACAGATAAGCCTGTCTGCCTACTCATCCGTCGGTCCGACGGGAGACTCCGTCGATAAATTACTCCTTTTAGGCGGGGAATATGCAAATGTGGTGCGAATAAGAGAAATTATTTCAAGAAAAGACGTCCTTAGACGACCAAAAAATCTACACCAAAGCCCTGCCATGAAATTTTGACTTTACGGCGCAGTGTATGCACTATACTTTGAATATTTGTAGAGACAGGGAAGTTCATTATATCAAAGAATGGGCAGATGCTGGTATCTATAAAATCAAAGACAATTGTTAGTTGTATATCTCTGTCAGGCATCTGCTTGGCAGATGTGGTGTAGCGTATATGGTTTTGCCCGAACGCAGTGACGCCTCCTTGAGCTACTGAAACTGAAACTGACTTTAAATTATCAAAGATATTTTCCTTTAGTGTCCCAAGCTAACTTTTCTCACACATGAAGGCGTTGCAACAGCTAAAAAATTGTCAATAGCTGTAATCTGCTGAAATGAGGTTGGCCACAGGTGGTGAGGATAGTCGCCATCACCTATTGTTAAAGCGCCCTGTGAGTTCCGAGAATGAAGCTAGGGTGCTACAAAAATGTGCACCGGATTTTTTTCCTGACATCCTGCCCATCGTGCGAACCCAAAAAGCCTCCGGCAAGTTATGCCAGTACAATCGTATCGGTCGATACACCTTCGTGACATCTAAATGTCAATATATTCCTCTTTACCCCATTGTTAAGTAGCGCGCCGTTCTGTGTGCGCTCCCCCGTCCACACCCTGTATGCGCGCACGCACGTTTGTGCATGATTCACTTTTTCTTCTTTTTTTTGTTAATGTCAAAGGAACTCTGTTTTCAAAGGGGAAGCGGAATGAACCTGTGTGGAATTACCGAATAGCAAACATCTAAGGAAAGAGTTAAGGAAAAGCTGTGTACAGAATTCAGAAGTTTAAGGATTTTTATCCATCCTCCAAATGATTAAGCTTACAGAAGGCATACAGCTGCTCAGTGCAAACTAGCACAAGTTGGGTGTTCGGAAGTGCAGGGTGAGTTTTATACACGAGTTAGCAACCAAACTGGCTCGTTGAACTGCTTCATGTTCAAGCCAACTCAGCGGTCTTTGCATTGAGCCAAGTTAAGGTTACTTGGTCTCTCAAGTGAACTAGTTCGTCAGTCACTGTAAATTAACTGAATCGTCGGCACTCTTTTTTGTGTGTGTGTTATGATTACATTCTTGACGGATTTTCACTTCTAGAACAGAGAAAGGTTATTGCAGCGTCACTGTCTGTGTGTGTATTTCTCTCGCTGCCTGTTTTTTGGTAACTCTTGATTATGGTATTATGAACACATCTGTCAAGTTAGTAGTTATATAGAGTGCCGGTTATTTCAGTTACAAGCTGACAAGAGACTATAACCTGCTGAAAAGAGACTGGCCACAGGTGGCGAGGATTTACTGGAACGCGTTCTAAATCACAGGAGTTCCCTCAACTCAGAAAAAGTGTTGAAAATGATCAATTCAGTTCATATTGTTAGTGTCCAAGAGAACACAGGGAACATATGAAGGTTGTCAGAAATAATGGCTTTTAATCCATTTTAGTACATGATTATAACAAAAATAGTTTTGCATGTCCGTGCCTATTTCTCTGAAATTCTCAATACCTACTTTGTCATTGAAGAAAACTGAAGGTGCATAACCAGTCACTTGTTAGTTTGAAACCATTAGCAACTTAGTAATTGTTGGCAAATGAACGAAACTAAGGGTTTTTATTTTACACTTTTCCGTTATCCATGTGCTCACAGTGATTTGTAATGTTTCTGGTCGACTTATTTCACCTTTGTACAAAGTAGATGTAGATTTATGTCGAACAACAAGGAAAGCAATTTCCGCACTTTCTGGGGCTGAATCACAGCTACCGGTGAGCAATGAAAGTCAAACTGTTTCAAGTCTGCATGTAAAAGAGACAGTGGAAACTGGGAGATTGAGAAAAACTGGAGCAACAGAAATATAACAGATTTGCTGCAAACACTATTGCATTATTGACTGGTGGTGGTGCTGTGTTGTCTTCAGCTTTCTGATTAAGCAATGTGGAGAGTTCTTGATCCACTGTTCAACAGGTCCAGTCACCAGGCCACCAAAAGCGTTCACAAACTTGTCCTAACATGCATTCTCATCCTGGATGGCTGATGTTGTGCAACCCTCTCAAAGCCTGTTTGATATTGCTCTCACTCTCAGGTAGCTCTGAGTCTGTCTCTCTCCATCCACAGTGGTCTCTGTAGAACTCCACTGCGCAGCCGAAAGTTCTCGAAGTTCTTTCTCGTGGCCTGATGTGCTGTAGTGTCAGGTACGTTGCATGGCTTCTATCACTGCTGGACTGCATTCAGCCATTTCTCAAGAACTTCATCTTGGGCTTGCACTCCTCTCCAGTCATTTACTGTGACAACAATGTCTTGTCCAGCTTCATGCAGTACATTCACAACTTCTGCAGACAAGACAATGGCTCTCAACTCGGTGCACTAAAAAAAAGAACCCATGGCAACAACAGTTGTCCTCTGGCAAAATTCGGAAGTAGAAGTCCACTCGACAGGTATACAAATACATATGCATGCGCTTGAGGTTGAAGTGTGATTGGTTATACTGCTTGTCAGGCATCTGCCTAGTAGATGTGTAGCGCATATGGATTTGCCTGAACGCAGTGATGCTTTCTTGGGAAGCTCAAACTGAAAGTGAACTCTGTCAAACTGACTAACCTGGCAATATGCGTACCCTCTTTATAGCTCAATCACTGCAAACACCAACCACTGCTTTTGGGTGTGAAGACAAAATAAAACTCAGCTGTTGACAGGAGCGAGTTGTACAGAGAAAATGTAACTCCAGGACCACCACATGGGGATGGTGGAGCGGCGTTGAGAGATCCCTAAGAGCAGACCCAATCGTTCTGATGCAAACAACCAGAAGGGGTGGGGAGACTGCTTGGTCGGGCAGTTTGAAGGGGAGGTGTTAGACAGCACTCAGCCACACGCACACAAAAACTAACCTGTCAGGCTGCAAGCTTTACACGTTAGTCATGTTGGGGCAACAGGTCCATCTTTGTTTTGACTTACATGAAGTGCCTTTACTGTAATGTGAATGTATTTCTGTCACTTGTGACATGCAGGATTTACATCTTTCTCATGAATGACCATTTTATGAAACAATCAACTAGGTATATTTTACAAATTCAAATGTTTATTTCCTTCTGTACAAGTTTACATCCAATTTGACACCAAACTGCACATTTACAAACAGGCATTCATCCCCAATATGATAATTCAAACTGAACATGACAATAGCAAAAGCTCAAAGACAACCCCCCCCCTCCATTTCATATTATATTACATTCCTTTCTTATACTCACCCTTTAACAAAATCATTTCTGAAGTCACAGAAAAACCAAACCTCATTCAATTCACAAAACTTAGAATTCACACTTTAAAAAATCTGTCATTAATGTTTATTTTAAGATTCATTAATGACTTGAAAGTCAGAAGAGACTGGTTCTATCACATCTGCCCCTCAAACTGCTACCTTCTTTCATCAAAAGTGTCAAACTTTCAACCACTCATGCGCGAGTCCCACTTTCTCTGAACATTTGTTCATGTATTCACTGTCTTCCTGTCCTGCATTCCACACATGATCAAAAGGACTGGATGATCACTTTGCGCTTGTTATCGAGTGTGAAGTGGTTGGATTTGAACAGGTCACTGCTGTAGAAGGATGTCAGATTGTGAATGTTGATCTGACGAGCCTGCAAAACAGCAGAAAGAATTATCAAAATTATATCCAAAATACTGGACATGATTCTTTCATTGAATCAAGTACTACTGAGTTCACTGCAGCAAGCACCACATGAAACGTATTTTCTTTGATAAAGAAAACTACTGAATCCTAATCAATCTTGTTAGCAGAGATGACAGGAAATGTACCATCATGTGGTTGTGACCTTCACCTTCTCCCCTTGGCCCCCATTTTCAATTCCTTTGAAGGTTTGGTCGCACCTTGCAGTCTTGTTGGCAAAACGACAACCACCACAAAAGGTAAAGATAATCTAAAATAAAAGGTATGTATAACAGGGAAGTTAAGAGAAACTAATATCAATGGTATGAATCAATACTGCAGTGTTAACACGTACCTTGTCAGCCAGATCTTTCTCAGCAATCTGCACCTGGTCCTGTGTAGTGCCGTAGCGACTGCGCTGGTACGCCGACTGATCCTGTGCCAGCTGCTTCAGCAGGAACAGCAACAGCTGGTGGGTGTCCTTACGGAAGGACAGGTACCGACTGAATGTCTGCAAAATACCAAGAGGAATCATTAAAAACAGTGATGGGCGCAATAGCTGAGTGGTTAAAGCGTTCTACTTTCAATCTGAGGGTCCTGGGTTCAAATCTTAGTAACGGCGCCTGGTGGTGAGATTTTTCCAATCTCCCAGGTCAACATATGTGCAGACCTGGTATTGCCTAAACTCCATGTATATACACAAGCAGAAGATCAAATATGCATGTTAAAGATCCTGTGATCCATGCAAGCGTTCAGTGGGTTATGGAAACAAGAATACACCCAGCATGCACACCCCCAAAACATGAGTATGGCTGCCTACATGGCGGGGTAAAAATGGTCATACACGTAAAAGCCTGTTCGTGTACAAAAAGTGAACGTGGGAGTTACAGCCCACGAACGCAGAAGAAGAATTAAAAACAGCCAGTCATGGGGTATAAAATCGTCTGATATTGTTAAACTCACTTTCCTCTGAATTTTTCAATGATCAAGCAAGAACACGTCTGGGTTTCTTTATACGGGGAGGCAAGGAGGACTCCTGGACTGCTAAAATTTACACTGGTAAACTGTGGGAGTGTTTGGAGTTGCGTGTTGTGAGTATTCCTACTAATTACTTTTTTCAAGAGATCAATTGTCTTTCAGGGGCCTCAGCAAGCTTGTAACACCTGTTTAACCTTCACCGTACTTTGTGGGTCTGACAGACCCATTTTTGCCTTAAAAAATGCCTTTAAAATATATTTGGTGTCCGATTAATTTGAAATTTCATGACTTTTGTTGTCACAACATATGCATCATTTTAGTAAATTAATGTACACTTTAACTGATTAGTTTATCAGTTACGTAATTGTGAAAATTTTTACCTGCATTCCTACGTTGTGGGTCTTACAGACCCATACTCCCCAAAGAAGAGAAAACACTAAGTACCCTTATTCGTAATTCGTGGGTCTCTCAGACCCATACTCGCAAAAGAAGGGAACAAACCAATAATCCCTTTGTACTACGTGGAACGAAGTGATTGTGCGTACATGACTGATGACACATAGGCTACCTCACTGCTTCTGTAGTTGGCTGGCACATCGCATCCGGCTCTCACGGAGAACACAACAGTACAGCAGGCTACCGGTGTCATTGCCTCAGGCAAGTTATATTTTGATGATTATCAAGTTTATTAATTGCCATCAAGTTAGCTTGCCATCTGTTCGATACTTTAGGTCGATTCCAACATCGCCATCTCTGAAGGCATCAGTAAGCATTGCAGAGAACATGAGGCTGAACAGCATTGGAGCCAGGACGCAGCCTTGCTTGACACCATTTGTGACAGCAAAAGGAGCAGATGTTTCGCCATTGTCCTGGACTCGAGCCTGCATGCCTTCATGGAATTGGCTGACCAAGGAAATAAATTTCCGAGGGCATCCGTACTTTTTTTTTGTTTTTGTTTTTTTGTTTTGCTGCCCCATCATCTGCGCCGTTTCAGTGGCATTACTCCCACGCCGCTCATTTAGATTCCCCCATACACGGCCACACCCGGGTTCGTCCGTCGCAGTCCCAGCGTCGGCAGTCCACAGGGAACCATCGATGTTAGGTCGCCTGGAGGCCACACACCAGAGGAGACCCTGCACTGCTGCTGAGTCACTTCAGTGGTGTTCAGTGGTGCCTGTTCTGTTTTAACGTACTTAGGACACCACCTACTAAGCCCCCTACTAACGACAATAATGGCTTAGTCGCGGAGCCAGACTGAGCGAGCGTCTCTCCCAGAGTGGAGACCGCCACCACGTCCCTCAAACAACAGCCCCCCCATGAATCTGACGACATTGACAGGACTCACCCAAAGCACGGAAGTGGAGGGGTATCGAAACTGAGGTCACCATGAGAGCAGGGCATGAAAGGTCACAGACTTTGAGACTATTTTGTTTATATTGATGACGATGAAGGGGGAGGAGGATGACGATGATGATGACGATGTTGCTATGGAGGTCCATTTTGGTTTGGGACTGCGTGACAAGGCTGTACTCTACGCTTCCTGTCATAATGATATCCCGGCGTTAACCAGGCCCGAGAGATACAGACACTTGCAGTGTTGGTCAGGTAATTAGAGCAACACACCCAAAGACGCATCCTTGAAGTGGATGACACTCGACTGTGTGGTCCCAGTCTCCCCATTTAAGCCCACAGCACACTCAACTCTGGGTAGGAGCCGGCCACGGGCTGAAAAACCCACCTCCACTGGGATTCGAACCCGCGTCCTCCCAGCCGTCAGTCCGCGACGCTAACCACTTCGCCATGGCGGCTGGTAGGGCATCCGTACTTGGCCATGATCTTCCACAGTCCCTCTCTACTCACGGTGTCGAAGGCCTTGGTGAGGTTGACATAGGTGGAGAACAGAGCAGCATTTTGCTCCTGACATTTCTCTTGCAGCTGCCTTGCAGCAAACACCATGTCGGTGGTTCCGCGCTCTTTCCGGAATCCACATTGGCTCTCAGGCAAATGACCTTGGTCAAGGTGTGCTGTGAGGCGGTTTAGTAGGATCCTGGCAAGTATCTTGCCTGCGATGGAGAGCAAGGAAATGCCCCGATGGTTATCACAGGCTTGCCGGTTCCCCTTTCGCTTGTACAAGTGAATGATAGATGGATCATCTCTTCTTTCCACATGAGTGAGTACAGCTGATGGAGCTTCTCAGTCAGCACAGTGCCTCCATCGTTGTAGACCTCTGCTGGTATGGAGTCTGAGCCAGGTGCTTTGCCACTGGATAGCAGATGGATTGCTTTCTGGGTCTCAAGAGGTGTTGGCGGATCGTCCAGTGTTTCGTTGATGGGGACTTGTGGGAGACGGTCTATGGCTTCATCATTTATGAAGGAAGGGCGATTTAAGACACTGTTGAAGTGCTCAGCCCAGCGTTCGATAATTTTCTCCTTCTCGGTGATCAAGATATTCCCATCTGCACTGAGGAGGGGGGATGATCCTGAGGATGTGGGGCCGTAGACTTCTTTTAAGGCATCATAGAACCTCTTCATATCGTGCCTGTCAGCATATCCCTGGATCTCATCAGCTTTGTCACTCAGCCACTTATCCTGCATCTGGCGTACCTTTTGCTGAACAGTCCTGCGGATGGCATCGTACGCATCCTTTTTTGATGTGGACTTTGGGTTGCTGAGGTAGGCTTGATGCAGACGGCGTTTCTCATCCAGAAGCTGCTTGATTTCATCACAGTTTTCATCAAACCAGTCTTTGTGCTTTCTGGTCATGGGTCCCAGGGTCTCTGAAGCTGTACTATAGATCAGCTCACGCAGGGTCCTCCAGTCAGACTCCACATTCTGGTTGTCCAGAGAGGCGGATTCCAGACGATCTTCCAGCAGCTCCACAAAGGACTGTTTGATGGTGATGTTTTTCAGCTTAGCAATGTTAAGCCGTTTTGGAGCCTTCTGGCCTTGGGGGCGTCTCTTGGGCTGGATTCGAATATTCAGCTTCGAGACTACAAGGCGATGGTCTGTCCAACACTCGGCGCCGCACATGGTCTTTGTTACACGTACATCTTGCCTATTACTTTTCCTGACGATGACATATATATATATATATATATATATATATATATATATATGTGTGTGTGTGTGTGTGTGTGTGTGCGTGCGTGCGTGTGCGTACGTGCGTGTGCGTGTGTACACCCGCACATTCCAATATTCCGTTGCTCCTACAGTACACATGCAAACACACACATACCTCATCCTCTACACACACACGAAGACACACACATGCGCGCGCGCACAGAGCTCTCCTGACGTGTATACTTACACGCTCGCGCACGCACACAAATACACACACACACAAATATATATATATATATATACAGAGGCTGCCACACATACACACACACACATACAGAGGCTGCCACACACAGACAGACACAGACACACACATACAGAGGCTGCTATTGATTGGCCGGAAGAGGGGTGGGAAAAGATCTGATGACAGGAACGTGTTGCTCAGTCTATTGAAGTTGGAAAAGCCCACATTAATTTGTATGGGTCTGTCAGACCCACGATGTATGAATAGGGGGTAAGCTCTGGATTCCTTCTTTAGCGAGTGTGGGTCTGTGAGACCCACAAAATATGGATAAGTGGGAAAATAACCAAGTACGGTGAAGGTTAAATCTGCAGAAGAAGTGTCCCTCTAATCATTGCATATCCATCCGTAGAGAAAGTCTCCTAAGCATTGATTCAATTATCAACCATTCCCCATTCTTATCTGGCCTAAGACGGGTTTGTTAAGATGAAAAATTTGTGATATACTTCACAGGAAAAAAAGAGACTTCTGTTCTCTTTTAATGGACACTCAGTAAACCATTCCTCCTCCTCTTACTATAATTTTCAAAAAATACTTACCTTTCTCATGCTGCGCATGACACTGAATTTCTGAGTGGCAATGAAGCTCTCCAACATGATTCTGATGGCCATGTTCACATCATCCTCATTGACGTAGTCACGCAGGTGCATGCGTGCATGAGCCTCAGCCATTCGGATCATGGACTCAATGTGTCTGACAGTGATGGGAATGCTGCCCGTTGCCTGTTGGGAAAGACGAATGCTTCACTGTTAACAAGTGTTTTTTCATCACTCAATTCCTGCATGTTGATACACTTCTGTGATGTATGCATCACAATAAATGACATAAAATCACTATTGTTTAGGTATTAACTAAAGCATGGTGTCATGGATTTTAGATACTTAAAATTTAACATTAAAAAGTCATCAGTATTTCCTCCACGTACACCTTTCCCACCTGATTTCAATGTTTCCAAAACACAAAGAAAGAAATGCAAACAAACACATCCTCACTCGATGAAAGCCCCCCCTCCTGTGAAAGCGTCTACACTTGGTCAAAGTCGAGCGACAAACTTCACACTTACCATGGATTCTCGTCGCAAATCAGCATACATCTTGGCAATTTTGTCCTGGTCCATTTGGTGCAGGCGGGGGTGCACCTTCTCCTTGGCATAAATGATGTACTTCTTCAGCAGTTCCTGTGGCAGGGGCTCCACAGTGTTGTCTCCATCACCCTCAAAGCTGGGAGGCTGCAAAACAAAAAATTAATATATATATATTTTTTTTTTTTCATTTCAGAAGCAAGTTAGCATCTGGTACTCTTGTGCATCTGGTCCCTCTTTTAATACACTGATTAAAAATATACAGACACAATATATATTCTGTAAGTCGTGTTTATATTCGAAGGAGTCTACATCTGGGCAACAAACCGTCAATTACCTCAGTACATTTTTGACTGTTGAGTGCATTTTTTATTTCCGTCATTTAAAAAGGAAAAAAAAGATACTGGTGATAATGAATTTAAGTAGAAACAATTTAAGTAGAAAACTTCAAATGGAAGGGAGACGAACACTCCCCACCCCCTCTTTTTTTAACCATACACTCTTCAAAGTAAATGTTTTCCCCAAAAAAAACCTCCAGCCAGTCTGCACAAGTGGGTGAAGTTAGCACTTTGTACCCATAAGTGCAACTGCACTGCAGTTTTTGTGGAGCAGCCCTGCCGAGCAGCTCGGTGCAGTCAAAGCCATACTTTCCCTGTATTTTCTCCCCCTCCACAAGATTCTAATAGTTGCCTGGACACTCGTCTTTTGGAGGAGACAATAAAGCAAGGTCCTATGTGTAAAACGAAGTAAACATACAAGCACCAATGACAAGAAAAGGGTTGTCCCTGGCAGAATTCTGTCAAAAAAACCCACATCAACTCCAATAGTAAATGAATACACTTGCAGGCAGAAAACAGGATAAAAAAAAAAAACACAACAGTGGGTGGCACTACAATGTAGTGATGCTCTCTTCCTGATAAAAGTTTGGATTTCACTTTGGAGAAGTATGTTGTGACGACAAGTAATACAATCCAATACAAACATAATTCCAACAAAAGAAAAGTGAGATGGCACACTCACCATGGGCTCGTCTTGCCCCTCGGCAGCAGTGGCACCAGGGTGGTGTTTGATGTGGCTCCCGGTCACAAACCTCGCCAGGCGTTCATCCTGCACCAGTCACACTACATGTCAACAATCATTCCACACACATCACCACCACCACTCCACACACACACCACCATCGTATCTCTGCCATTCCACACACACCACCACCACCACCACCGTATCTCCGCCATTCAACACACACCACTACCACCACCATCGTATCTCCACAATTCCACACACACCACCATCATATCTCCGCCATTCCACACACACAACCACATCTCTGCCATTCCACACACACCACCACCACATCTCGGCCATTCAAGACACACAACCACCATGATATGCCAGCCATTCCACACACATACCACTACCATATGCCAATCATTCAACACACGCCATCATATGCCAACCATTCCACAATTACAATGTGCAAACCTTTCCACACATACCACCATAATATGCTATCAATATCACAACATTCCCACTCAATTACACATTTCCAAACTTCAGCTTAAAAGTATTATGTTCAGTTTCTGATCAGTATCAAGCCCACTGATTTCCACGCAGCTTTTATGTTTTCAGAAGTGGCCCAATAGCCCTTTCAATGTCTTTTTCTATTATTTGACATTCCTCTTTACACTGAACACAATGTGCAGGATCAAAGTTGCTTATATGAAACAAGCTAAGAAAAAACACCCAATGTATCATTGTTCTCCAGTTTCTGCCTCAAGCAGTTGAAATTCATTGTTAAATCTCGCTTTTATTCCAACTCTTGAGAATTTATTTAAAGTACTTCATATACATGCCATGCTGAAAAGTAAAAAGGCCACAGATAAATATGATTTCAAAATAAAAATGTGAAACAGTCAATGTTGCATTAAAGCTGTAAGAGTTACATGCACCCCCAATATATAGCTCTTGAATAAAAAAACAAAACAGAGACAGTGAAGTTCAAAGCAGCTCACCTCAACAGAATCCACAACATCTCGGACGACACACAGGATATCAAATCGTGACAGGATGGGCTCAGTCAAGTCCACCTGGATCAACGAATGGAAACATTCAATTAACATACAAAACAAATCGAGCCACCTTCCTTACCCTACCTCAGAGAATACACCAACAATGAAGTTATAAAAGTTAATCAATCCAATTTGTAGTGAAGCAGTCTCAATTCCTTGTCGGACTTGGCATGTATACACTATTTGTGAATAGAAAGGTCAGGTACCAATTACTGCCGACAGGTCTTTTTTTCCAACTGACTCTCCAATAATATATATATTTTATAAATGAGCATGTAAGCTTCTATCTTCTTCTGTAAGCTATCTGGTGCTTTAAACAAATACAAACACTATAAATAACACTTTCATTTCTCTAAATCAACACTGAAAATTATACAACAGCCCTAAACATATTCACACTGTGCTATTCTGCTTTCAACGATGAATTCAGAAGAGAACTTACATTTTCAGAGAAGGTGAGTGAAGGATCATATCTGCCTCCGATGGGGTTGGCAGCAGCAATCACCGTGCAGCGAGCCTGTAGAGAGGTGACAATCCCAGCTTTCGACACCGAGATGCTCTGCTGCTCCATGGCTTCGTGAATGCTTGTTCGGTCAGCATCGTTCATCTGGAACGCATAACCAGCTGTTTTAATTTAACCTGAAACACAGGACTACTTTGTGCAAACAAGCGAAATTTGGCCAAGCAGAGCAAACCGATAGGCCTAGTTTGCATCAGTTTGACATAGTACAGTATATGACACCAAACAAGTATTTACATAATTAGCCGCAGCTACTTTTGATTTATCCTTATAGGTTCACTAGTAGTTTGTTCAGGACAGGAATCCAGACCTCTGCAAGTCTGCACCAACGGGTCATAGTATATTTATGGAATTAATAGAAAAATACAGATGCGAGCTATTTTCCTGCGATTACTAAGAACACTCCAACCACTAAGAGACCAACACTACTAACAGACAGAAAAAGGGGTGGGGAAAAAAAGAAGCCAAACTTATCATTAAGTAGAAACAATGAGTAATAAAATGTAAATGTAAAGCTGGCATGATAAGAAAGTAATACAGGATGAAATACACCTAACAGGGTGAAATTATAATGAACAGAGATGACCCTACCTAGAACTTCCAACTAAGTAACCAAAAATACGCAGTAAGTAAAACAACTAATAAACCCTGCTCACCTTGTCAAACTCATCGATCAGACACACCCCCTTGTCAGCCAGCACCAGAGCTCCAGCCTCCAACGTCCACTCCTTTGACACTGGGTTTCTCTGCACGTACGCCGTCAGACCCACAGCCGACGCCCCCTGACCTGTGGTGAACACGACGCGAGGTGCCGTCTTCTCCACGTACTTCAGGAACTGGGACTTGGCCGTGCCCGGGTCACCGCAGACCAGGATGTTCAGGTCCCCTCGCACTTTGTGCTTGCCGCCAGGGTTCTTGGGCTCCCCGCCAAACAGAGCCAGAGCAATGGAGCGCTTGATGTCTTCATGGCCGTAAATTGATGGGGCCACGCTGGCAAATATCTGTGGAACAGTCATCAGGAAAGTATGCAATGGACTGTGTGTGCATTCTCACAAACTGTCTTAAATGCAAACGTTACAAATTTATTGCAAACTGACGCCACTTTGATTGCACTGCTTACACAACCAGTAAAGACAGGTACTTCCCCAGCCAACTTCAAACTTTGCAGTGTTAAAATCGAAACCAGTAAAGACAGGTACTTCCCCAGCCAACTTCAAACTTTGCAATGTTAAAATCGAAACCAGTAAAGACAGGTACTTCCCCAGCCAACTTCAAACTCTGCAGTGTTAAAATCGAAACCAGTAAAGACAGGTACTTCCCCAGCCAACTTCAAACTCTGCAGTGTTAAAATCGACCATTTCCTCAAAAGATGTGTCCCTTTTCTAAAGATTCCCGCTGAAACTGCAATACAGTTTAAAATAGAATACTTATATAAAAGAGTGCTATATAATTTACACAAAAATAGTTAACTTACATAATACTTGTGTTCAATTTGATATAAATGTATCTTGGCCTTAATACATGACAGAACATCAAAAAAGATACAAGTAGCTTACACCTTAAAGTCTACTTGTATGCATGTGTATCTTGGAATAAATGATATTGTATTTTTTGGTCTATGTCTTGGGTTTAAGTGAATGATTTTTATTCCTTTTATATTGCATTTATCAGAAACTCTCTTACATAACATTATGTTAGGAAGAAAGTATATCAAAAACTTTAGGGGAGAAAAAATGCAACAAAAAAAAACTGGTGCATACCATTCTCAGTTGTCTCCCTTCCCTTCTGACTGCAGTTACTCTGATACTGGTTGCTCCGTTTATCATTTTGCTGTGGTGCACAGCTTCGTTTATCATTTTGCTGTGCTGCACATAACCTAGGAAGCCATTGTAGCTAGGCTGAATTCCATAGTGAAGATAATTCTACAAAATTTTGACACTTGAAATTATGTTCAAGGTTATGCGTACAATGAACGATGAGAACTGGTTTGTTTTTTTTGTTTTTTTAAATCTACACAAGATCTAGGAGTTAAAATTCAACTTACCCTTTCTCCTATTCTCTGGTCTTTGGAAAGAGCCACAACAGCCTTGATGTCTTCATCTGTCAAACTGTTAGCAGCCAACTTGTCATCCTTCTTCTGGATGTAGTTTGCTTGGATCACTGTAGCGAACACTGGGAAACCATTGGCAGTGTTCAGAGAACCGTCATAGTTGTTGTGGTAGATACCAGTCAACTCCTGCACAGAAAATGGTTTTATTTATTTATTATTATTGGGTTTTTTAAATGTCTTAAAGTGTTTAAAAAGGCTATAAATAAATCTGATCAAAATATCCAATACATATTCATGAAAAAGCTCTAGTTCAATTAGTAGTCCACGAAGCTTTCAATCCATTAACAAAACTTGGAATGAATTTTTTGACAGATAATAAAATTTGTCAAGCCTTTGGCATGATCAGTTCAAATTCAATGGCAATAAAATCATACATCAACACATAAGGTCACCTGACCTTTCACTGGCAGACATACTTTGCCATGCTCTACGCTGGGAAAAGCTTCATGAATAAGAAATTTCACAACCTGTAATCTTTATTCAGTCATGTCTCCAAACTATTGAAGGTAACAGATTAAAAAATATCTATCACCATGCTATACAGTCTATATGCTAAGGGGAAACAGAGACATAAATGACAAGAGAATAGGTCACACAGCAATCCACCACCACCCCCTTCACTCTGTCATACACCCAAACACACTTCAACAACATCCCATGCATACATAAAGAAATTAATTCTTCATGCTTTTGCCCACTGGATTACTTTTCTGCAAATGGTAAGCAAAACTTGAACAGTGTTGTTTTAAACAGGCTGGGGAACAACTGAAGAAGAAGACACTGAAACCAAGCCGGGGTCCAGGTCCTATGCCCAATGGGGTGCAGGGGCCACCTTGGCCCAATGGGGTGCAGGGGCCACCTATGCCCAATGGGGTGCAGGGGCCACCTTGGCCCAATGGGGTGCAGGGGCCACCTAGGCCCAATGGGGTGCAGGGGCCACCTAGGCCCAATGGGGTGCAGGGGCCACCTTGGCCCAATAGGGTGCAGGGGCAACGCCCTGCTGGTGGGACCAGGGAGGCAAAGCCCCCTACCCCAGAGAAAACTGAACTTGGCAATTTTTAAGGCATTTGTAGGCCTTTTCCTGGCATTAATATCACCTTCACCTCTCCCGTAGTCTGGGTTCAGACCGTTGGGGCACCGCTGCTGACCTGACCACCACCCCTCTCCACGGTTTTCTGATTTCCTCAGGGCGTCACCGAGCGTCAAGCCTGTCCACCCCCGGATGTTGTCTTCCCATCTCTTCTTCTGCCGTCCTCTCCTTCTGCCTCCTTGTACGGTGCCTTGCAGGAACGTTTTGGCAAGACCAGATGATCGGGAGATGTGTCCATACCACCTAAGTTTGCGTTTTTTCACTATGGACAGAAGGTCTTCGTAGGGTCCAATACTTTGCTTGATTCTGTTCTTCACTTCCATGTTAGTGATGTGGTCTCTGTAGGAGATGCCAAGTAGTCTACGAAAGCATCTCATCTCGACAGCTTGGATTCTGGCATTAATATGGGTTTTTGAAAGAAAGTTTTGACATAATTGTGGCTTTTTTTTTTTTCCAGTGGAAAAGATTTTTCAACAGAAATTCGCGTTTCAGCGGAAAATTCCCCAGCCTGTTATAGACAGTGTACATCAACAGGGGTGAATGCCTGTGGAATACCGTATACACATTATTATTCAAATGTATACATACCATTTCATATTAATAAACAATGAGGCCAGGAGATCAAACAATTAACAAACAGTAAAGAGAGGTAACTCTCTCCACACACAAGGTATACAACTTCAAACCAAAGCTGCTTACGCTACCAGCTAGCACACAGGTAAATAAAAGGTACATTGGAACAAATCCAGACACTTCCCCAAAAAAGGAAGCGCCGGGCTTGCCCTTATACCGATCATTTGACATGTGCACACAGCAGCAATGACAGAAGAAATGTGCAAACACAAATATAGCTTTTATTCAAGACTGGCATAGCCTCTTTAATCCTGACCAAGCCACACAGACAATACAAAACACATGGTTCCCCCGGTGGTTTTTCGACTTGATATTAATAAACAATGAGGATACAATAGTATACATACTATTTCATCGCCTGGCTTTACAGTGTCAACCAGATCATCCAGGAGAATGGCATCTTTCGATCGAGGTAATCGACCAGCTGGAACTTTGCCTGGCGATTCTTGCATCGTGACCCGCTGATAGTTCTTGTACAATGTCTGCAATCACACATCACCCACTTATTATTATGTGTCACCGCATGAATAATCACAAAGCTTGGCATGTCATCCACTTTGAGTTCTTCTACCTAAAAAACCAAAACACAACATAGATCAGATCAGTTACTCAAGGAGGCGTCAATGCGTTCATACAAATCCTTATACGCTACACCACTTCTGCTGAGAAAACACAACACTGTCCATTTGATCATTCTAAAATTTGGGGTTTTTTGATGACTCAGTAAGCACCAACAGAGAAGAAACTTTTTTTTTCAATTCAAGCATGCAGACTCAATCTTGGCACTTGTACAACTGCAAGCACGGCAGCAAGAGCATTTTATCAATATAATTCTCTGGATTACCTCTCCTACACTTATCAAATGGAATTACTAAGAGGGGCGTCTTTTCACTGTTAGAGGGCGATAACCAGCGGGACAAAGGGGAGGTTACCTACTTCCGGGAGGTTATCGGCCGTAGTTTCGTCTGCTCCGCATAGGCGGATAGTAGTTTGCACAGGACAGGAATGTCAGATCCCTGCCGGAGTCTGCACTAGTTGGGTCACGGTTAAGTATGTGTAATTAAAAAATAAATAAAAAAAAATTAAATAAAAAAAACTACAAGCACAATCACAATTCCACGTGAAGAGTGTTATTCTATTCCTTGCAACTGCAGAAAATGCAGAAACAGGTGGCCTGCCATGTTAACAACCTTTCACCATAAACTAGGCATGTCCTCAATACAGGTGGTGGTCAGTCCTGATCCTCACCTGTTCCATGTTGATCTCGAAAGGCCCCTGAGACTGACACTCTGGGCAGGCCCCTGGCTTGGTCTCTGTGTTCTGGGACTGGTAGAAAGGGCCCAGTACGAAGCCACACTTGTTGCAGTCGTACTTGACAATGGCCAGCTGGGGCAACACCCCGGTCACACTGGTCACCACCCCGTTCGTCTTGATCAGCTGGTTCAGGTGAAGTTGCCTGTACACCAAAATCCATTCCTGTTCTATCACACCTGGTACAGGTGAAGCTGTACACCTAAGTCCATAACTGTTTTATCACACCTGGTTCAGGTGAAGCTGTCTGCACACCAATTTCCATACCTGTTATATCACACCTGGTGCAGGTGAAGCTGTACACCTAAGCCCACAACTGTTCCATCACACCCGGTTCGGGTAAGCCGTCTGTACACCAAAATCCATACCTCTTCAATCACACCTGGTTCAGGTGAAGCTGTTTGTACACCAAAAACAAAACTGTTCAGCACACCTGGTTCAGGCAAAGGTGTTTGTACACCAAAAACCACAACTGTTTTAGCACACCTGGTTCAAGCAAAGGTGTATCAGTAAACCTGGTTCAGGTGAAGCTGTTGGTACACCAAAAGCCATAACTTTTCACCTGTTTGTACACCAGAAACCTGAACAGTTTTAGCACAAGTCCGGTCATCCCATCCACAATAAATAGGGTGTCCATTAGTGTGTAAGCACAAATAAAGAAAGAGTGATTCTGACTGATATCAAGCAATTTTACAATCATATTCTTCCTTGCCTAATAATTCAAATAATAAAATATATATATTTTTTTTTAAAAGGGGCAGGGGAGGGAGGGGTGGGGGCGAGGGGAGGGGTAAGTGAGAGACACCCAAGAGAACAAAGAAATAGGTCCGTAAGGCCTGACGAAATTCTCAACATAGCCACTCTGCTGCATTATTACAAGCAAATCTCAAAGTTACCTTAACGAGCGGATTTCTTCCACCAAAGGCAGGTCCTGGATGCGAACCTTGATTTCCTGAACAATGCGCTCATAATTTGGATACATGCCAAGTACCACCTCCTTGGCAGCCTGGAACACAGCAATCAATTTTTCAATGCTTCATGCTGGAAGACAAACACACAAAGGCCAAAGAACAAATGATATAAAATTTTATTTTCAAATAATAAGAAATAAATAGTGCATTCTAAATCTACAAAGATCATGGATATCATCCAGTAATTTAGAAAGAAAGCAAACTTTGTGAACATATGAAAGCGCACTCTCATATTCAATCACTTTCAACATTCACTTATTTCCAAAAACAATGCAACACATGTGCAAACATTCGCCAAACCTGGACACGCACACACAGACATATGCCTGCCCCCTTAAACCAGCACCTTTTTTCTGGTCTAATTTTGCTCCAAGTGGAAAAACTACCACACAGACATGCACCCTTCTTCACATTCGCACACAAAACAGCATGTACAATCATTTCACTTCCTCACACACACACACAAAAGGAAATTTTCTTCCTAAAATTACGTTCAAATAACATACCGTCACCCACTAGTGCAGACTCCGCCAGAAATGTCAGACCTCTGCCAGAGTCTGCACTAGTGGGTCACGGTTAAGTATGTGTAATTAAAACTTGGTATATACCATCATTTGTGCAGCATGTGGATGCACTGCTTACCTCATCAAAGTTCTGAAGCATTTCCACAGGAGCTTCTGGCAGAAAGTAAGCCAACACCTGCAGGCTGGCGGCCAATGTGTTGTAGTCAATAACCAAACTCTGGTGGTTGCCTGGATAAAGATTCAAGCTGCTTGTCATTTTCCACCACACAAATCAACCCATGTAACTTCGCCACACACATCGATCTATAAATCTTAGTGCCAACAATTTTCACATAATATTCCAATGTATTCAGGGCTGTATACACGTCTGACATTTTAAAGAATTTCCTTTTGGTCATATCTTTCAAAATGTGACATGTCATCTATCTATCCACTGATACCAAAGGTATATCTTACCATGTGTTGTCCTGACAGTGACAGTAGCATTCCGACACCTGCTAAAAATATACCAACATGCCACCAGAAGGAATTTCAAACCACCTCATTTTCTATTGGAACTGGTTCAAAAAACAGCCAAATTAATTTGTAAGTGATCACAAGGCTGAATCAGATCTATTTCTGATATTTATACTAAGTAAAAGGAAAGTTTCATAAACAAAGTAGCAATTTCAACTTGCCTTCCACCATTTGTCGGATCTTTTCCCTGTAGACATTGTGTCCGTTTTCGTCAATGTGTGTGCGCAGGAAGTTCTTGAATCTGTTTTTAATCTCTGTCTTGGGTCCGAGCATAGCAACCCACTCCCTGACAGTATGGCCTTTCGTGTCTTCAAGAGTGGTCACGCTCTCCACCAACATCTGTGAAAGCAAGAGAGTGTAAGCTGACAACTGGTTCCTTCTTATTTCCAGACAAGACAGTTGCAGGTTAGGACATATGTAGATTACTTAAGGTAAAATAAGACAGTTAATGTTATGGCTAAAGTATTAAAGGTCTTACAGCTTAATCGAGCCACATGGGCAGTGAATCCATATCTACTGAGTCTTGGGCTTATCAGAAGAAGGCTGGTCCCAATCCTCTTTCCATAAGGTCATCAATGGTGTGAGACTGCAAATCTATGCCTGAGCAAATGTGTGATATTTCTTAAAAGCTGTGCATTTCAAGTTTAAAGTAGACATGATACTTCACATCTGCTCAGACTGTTGATATTTAACTGTGTAAAAAATACACATGCTCAATGTATAAACTACCTCAAGAAAATGCAGAGATGCTTTCATTTACAATTAGAAATGTTAACCCCCTGAGAGCTTTAGCTATCTGATGTGCAGCAGAGGACAAGCCTTGCAATGAGCCTGCACCTGTAGGTCACCAGTAACCTGATCATCTTGCTATTGCACTTAGCTTCAGGGGCAAGAACCTAGCACTCGTACTCAGACAAGAGTTCAGAATTCTCACTGATTCTTACCTTAAATATTTAGGGCAAGATTGTGTGCCTAGGATAACATATATTCACAATTAGATCATAACAGCAACATTAAAGAACAATAATTATGAAGGTTTAACAGTATTTCTATAATCAAGATGACAATTATAATCCCAGGCAAACATGCTAGGGTTGACAACTTCCTTTAAGTGAAAACATGCTAGGGTTGACAACTTCATTCAAAATGAAAAATGCTGGGGATGACAACTTCATTTAAATGAAAAATGCTGGGGATGACAACCACACAGCAACTTACATCTTCATCATCTTCTCCCTCCCCTTCTGCAGCTTTCTCGGCCATTCGTCGCTTGCGAGCTGGACGCTCCTCTTCATCATCAGATTCATCTGAAACCAAGAAAAAAGTGCCATCTGTCAAAGAAAAGATCCAGGGGGGAAAAGGCAATTGATTTTTTTTTTAAAAGCCCCAATGAAGTGACCAGCAATGAACTTCCACGAGTCTTATGTCTGTGGTTCAAGTCCCAGTACTTCGGGTGTTAAGTGTGAATTGTCAAACCTCCCAGAGCCAGGGCAGCCTTAGTACATACATACCAGTACAACTTATTTCAACATCACATCCAGATTTTACCAAGTTATTGGTGGAAAAAGTATATATTAATTTATATATATATATATATATATATATATATATATATATATATATGTACATATTTCCATTATATATATAAGCACACTGCTTAAAAGGGAGACAAAAGTTACAAATCAAAGCTTACCATAAAGCAAGCCCCGTCTCATTCGACCTCTTCCTCTGCCTTCTTCTCTATCCCGATCTCGGATTTCCCGTTCAGCTGCCTGACGCTCGCCTTCAGACATCTCAGAGTACTCTGACATGTCAAGTCCCTCCTGTTCATACGTATCCAGTTCGGGAATGACACGGTAGTCCCTGAAATATATTAAGTAATTCACTCTGAAACTGTCTGGAAAGAAAACAGTGATCATTTTAATCAATGTTTTTAATATAACCTGGCAGATTTTATGGAATCTATGCCAGCTTGTCATTTCATGTCTGTATTTTCACCTTCTGGTCTGGGTACTATTTTTTTTTTTTTTTTTAAAACCTCCCTACAGAAACTCACATGATAAGACAGTAGACATCGTTTTACTTCTAAGCTAAGGAAAAGTTATGTGATCATTTCAATCAGACACATCTTTGCAGTCCTGTCAACATCAATCAACATTCCTCTTTTAGAAAGTTACTACTGAATCAACATATGTTTAAACTTTTCCCTATTTTTGGCTTTCTGGCTTTTGTAAAAAAAACAAAACAACAGCAGCAACTCCAAATTGCTTACAAGAAAGCAAATAATGAGAAGAGATCATATTGTTTTGACGTCTTGCTGGTGCACAGCACAGAATATGTGGTGTGCATTAAGATACAAGTACACTGCTACAAGCTTCTCATTAACACTGCTGCTCATTTCTTTGCTGTCCATGAAAACATTTTTTCCTATTTGCTTTACTTCAATGATGTTGAGCCAGGTGAGATCAGCCTGAATGATATAATACTCAAGGAAGTGGAGAAAATCACAAAAACTTCAGATGGATCAGATGTTCAAAACAAGAAAATTTTCACTGGCTGACAAGGTTACTTGTCCCCTTTTGTGCTTTGCTCAAAATCAATCCTTATATGATCAATCCCATTTTATTTTCCTTCAATGTCTATTGAAGTTGAAGCTGACAGCACAGGATGATATATTCATGTGAACAGTAAGAACCAACTGAAATACACTGAATAAATAATTCAGGGCAGTCCGTTTCTGGCCCTCCATCCACTGCACACATACTGAAATACTGCAAAGACAATACTGTACTTTTGTTTTTCTCGAGGTCTTCTTGTGGAATGCCGAAAAAGCAACAGCAACATGGAAATTGCCATGCATGTACCTTTGGAGAAAATATTAGGTGTTGCAAGACTAGCAGAGGACATGGTAACTCATGATGTACTCACTGTTCCAAAGCATCACCGAACAGCTCCTCTCCATCCTCCTCCACCTCCTGGTCCCCTTGTTCTCCTCCCACCAAGTCACTCTCATCTTCAAATGGTGGAAGGTCACGATCAGGACTTGATGACCGATCAGTTCGACTGCTTGGTTGTGCTGGCCCCGGAGGGCTAGTGGCCATAGAAAAGGGGTCCGATGATGGTTCGCTCTGCACATCAGTATTGTTTCAGGTTCTCTCATGACAATGTCAAAAGTAGTTATCAAACTCACAGGCCATGAAACTGAACAGATGCGAACTTCATTACCCTGCGGTAAGGGATAAGTAGGTGTTTACTGAACTGTCTCCAACGGAGGATTGGTGCTATATAAATATCCAAATCATCATCATGTGCACTTGCTTGTATGTTATCAGATGACTGAGACAGATCAGTTGAGTTCAGTTCCTAGGTGTGTGTAGGATGTGTGACTGCTTATGTGTAATCAATGACAGTGACAGATCAGTTCAGTTATTCAAGGTTAGCGTCACTGCCTTCAGACAAATTCGTATCATATACTGATATAGATACAGTACACCACATCTGTTAAGCAGATGCCCGACCTGCAGTTAACTAAAACACATCCTGTCAAGCCTTGCGGAATAAATAATTAATACACACATACACACTACTAGTAGTGCGGCTCTCACCACACACGGACACACACAAAGAGGCACAGGAGATATATCCAACAATCTGCAGTCACAAAAAGACGATCATGAGTGGAAAGATGAGTGGGGAAGTTACGTGCACGTGTGCCTTAGCATGCAAGTAACAGAACAGCACTTCAATTGTCCCTTATTTCAGATTCCTTTGCAGTTCACACTTCTAGAGCAACTCTCTTTCATACTGCATTATACTGTAGCCCGAAATGGGGTTCAAGCTTACACGACACAGCTGGAGCTGAAGTTACCCCGTTGATTTTGATATGGGAAAGCAAAACTGAAATTCATCCGTCCTACAGTCCCTGGAAAGGAAACAACTGGGAGACATGATGTGAAGCACCATTTCAGCATTCATCGTCTGCGTGATTTGCACATACTCGATGCAAGTAGAAGATCGACTGTGGTGATATTATCAACATCCCACTATGTTAGCATTGACTTCTCGAGATCAGTTTCAACTGCTGAGTGAAAGACTTCTCACAACAAACGCCAAATACAGTGTGTCAGAAGCCGATAAGAAAGGGTAAACATGTTTACTTACATCTGTCGTTCGTTCATGAAATAAACAGCCATAGTTTTAACAATAATACTCTCTAGCCTAATAATTTTGTAACTCACCGACATGGCTGCGTCTCAGGATGCTGTGGTCCAAACCGCGGGAAAAGTGCAAATTAGGTTAGAGGTCAGAGTGCACAGATGAAAATATAGTTCCAAACACTTTTCACGTCAAATGGCACAAGATGCATCAGACTGTGAAATAAAGACATTCAATTTTACTGACTTTTACTTTTACTTTCTAACCTACATAAAACATAGAAAAGGGACCGAAAAGACCCATTTCATTTAGTAATTCATCCGCAGTTTTCGCGCCATTCTGGAGGCCACACAAGGTTCAACATTCTTACTTCCGTTTCTAATTTTAGCCCATCCCTGTGAGGTGGGGCGTAAGTAAAAGAACTTTCGAATGGTAAACCACACCTCGTGTGTTCTTTTATTTTCGTTTATATAGGTATGAATCAGTTGGAATTGAGTTCGGAGAACTTTTATTTTGCTCAAGAACAATCTTTTTACCGCAAAGCCCCCATTCCTCCCTCCTCCCAAATCCCCAAGCTTTCAGGCGGGTCATCAAGGTATGGTGGCAAACGCCAAACCCTTACTCCTCGCACTGCACTGGCTGGGTTGACAAATGCGGTTTTAGTCGAGTCGGGTGTGCGACCCGGGACCGCTATGCTGGCAGGGTTAGCCGAAGTGTGAACGTGTCGTACCAGACTTCTTTCCCTCTTCAAGCAGTTGCCCAGGTCCAGTTGTGGAACGTTGCCCAGAACTCAACACCGTCTCAAAGCAACCTCCGAAAATTCAAATTCAAAATCAAAATGAAGCTTTGAGTCTGATCCTTGGTACAACAAAAGACACGCCTACGGAAACCATGCAATACCTGCTTGACCTTCCCATCAACGCAGGCCAGAAACAAGTTTGAACAGGTTAAGACCTTCAGAGCCGGCATTAGATAACCGGCCGGCCTCAACTGAAATCCCGGGACTGCATGATGCAGTCAAGGAACCAAAAGACAGCCATCTAGGACAAGGAAGATCATGGATGGGGCAGGCAGAAGATACAATCCAGCTAGAATGCCGATTTCAAGACCTGAAAGAAACAAAAGAATGGAGGGAAAACCCCAAAACACCTCAATCATCTATTCAACACAGCCGTTTCACCCACTCTAGATTACGAAGACATTGTCAGGAATGGCCAGAGGGCAAAACTGATGCAGAAGTGAAGCTACTCATAGAAGAAAACAGTAAAGAAGAGGACATCATCATATACACAGATGGCTCAGTCACCAAACTTGAGACCCGGCCAATCCGGTTGAGGATTCACTGCGAAACAAAATGGAAAAACAATTAGGGAAGAGAATGCTGCCAACAAAGTCACAACCTCCAATCTAACGATGGAAGTTGAAGCTATGACACATGCTCTCCAGTGGCTATCATCAGTCTATCTATATGCCTGGAAACCAACATGCCATGATTCTAACAGACACGATGAACCTCATACAGAAAACTGAAAGTGGAATGAGAAGACCAGATGGAGTGGCACTAGTGAGGCAGTGCGGGTACTTTCAGATTCAAAACCTTAATAATAATAATAATAATGGATACTTATATAGCACACTATCCAGAAATCTGCTCTAGATGCTTTACAAAAACGCTTTGTTAACATAAAACATTACATCTATGTTACATCCACACACACACACACACACACACACACACACACACACACACACTGCATACATACATTTTAACATACATGTGTATCTAACAGCTACCCTAACACATACGCACACATAGGCAGGCACAAACTTACATAAACGCACGCACACACAATACACATACATACGCATGCATGTAGTTATGTACACATACATATGTATACACACATAGTCAATAGTCAAGCACAGCCAACGCAAAGGAAGTGGACCTGCCACAATTGAACTTACTGCTGAGGGAAAAGGTGAGTTTTGAGACGAGATTTAAAAGATGCAAGGGAATCAGAATGACGGAGGTTATCAGGGAGCTTGTTCCACGTCTTTGCCAATTGAAAAGAAAACGATCTGTGTCCATAGGTCTTACTTCTGACGTGAGGTATCCTGAGAAGTCGCCGAGTATCAGACGGAGGAAGAACGGAGCTGGCGAGACGGGGTATAGATATCAGTGGAGGAGTTCAGAAAGATACTTGGGGCCAGATCCGTTGTTTGCAGAAAAGGTCAGAGTGGATAGCTTATAGTCTATTCGATCAGTTTCAGTTTCAGTAGCTCAAGGAGGCGTCACTGCGTTCGGACAAATCCATATACGCTACACCACATCTGCCAAGCAGATGCCTGATCAGCAGCGTAACCCAACGCGCTTAGTCAGGCTTGAGAAGAAAAAAAAAAAAGAAAAAAAAAGAAAAAAAAAGAAAAAGGTGAATAAATAATAGATACGCTTACATAAATAAATAAATAAATAATAATTATGATATATAAAAAAGGTAGTAGTAATGGTAATAATAATAAAATAATAATAATAATAATAATAAATACATAAATAAATAAGACAATATTCGATCAGAAACAGGCAACCAGTGGAGAGACTGAAGGAGAGGAGAAACATGGTCAAAAACCTTACACTGATAGTCATACTGCCCAGGACATGCAGGTGTTAAGGGAAATGAGCGAGGTGACAGACTTGCTGGTTACACAACAACGAGCAGCCTACATCTAGAAAAACTGGGAATCCTCAGAAACTGAGTCAAAGAATAACAAACAGAACAGGTACGAGGCCATCACACCATCGATCGCCTCAAAGAAATAAAGGTAGAGAGAGGGAGTGGCCATAAGTCTAGCACGAAAGGTAGAGCATGATGCTTTGCAAATCAAAAGAATATTGGCATCATTTCCAAGCCAACATTGCGCAAATTTCTTCAAAACGGAACAGCTTCACTGGGCTTTTCCAAATACAATAGACTGAGCAACGCGCCAGATGCACGTTCCTGGCATCAGAGATCTTTTCCCACCCCTCTTGCAGCCAATCAGTGGCAGCCTGTGTGTTTGTGTGTGCAGTGCGTGCGCGAGTGTGTAAGTGTACCCATGTGTCAGGAAAGCTCTGTGCACGTGTGTGTATGTGTGTGTGTTTGCATGTCTGTATCGTGGAAGCAACGGAATATTGGAACTTGCGGGTGTGTGTATATATATTTGTATTTGTGTGTGTGTGTGTGTGTGTGAGGGCGGCGGGGGTGGGAGGTGGGGGGTATGGGCATATGTGTGCGTGCTTGTATAAGTGAGTGTGTGAATGTGCGTGTGTGTGTGTCAGTGTGTGTGTGGGGAGGAGGGGGGGGGGGGGGGGAGGGGGGGGGGGCTCGTGTACGTTTATGAGTGTTTGTGCTTTCATGTCTGTGAAACTGCATGTTTGTTGCATATCTGCTATGCATGTCAGTGTGGTGTGTGTGTGTGTGTGTGTGTGTGTGTGTGTGTGTGTGTGTGTGTGTGTGTTACATTTATTTATCATCATTATTGTCTTTTTTTTACATTTTTATTTATTATTATTATTATTGTTATCATTATTATTATATTTTTTCTTTTTCTTTTTTCTCAACGCTTGACTAAGCAGGTAGGGTTACGCTGTTGGTCAGGCATCTGCTTGGCAGATAGTGTGAAGCGTATATGGATTTGTCCAAATGCAATGTCGCCTCCTTGAGCTACTGATACTGATACTGCCCACGGTCCTCATCACATTTTCTGAGAAGAAAAACCTCTTTAAAAAGTATATTTTAACTCTCTCCATATGAACGGTGAAAGAGACGACGTTAACAGCATTTCACCCCAATTACCACCATCAAAATATTGCAAGCGGAAGGCTCTTATACTGAAGAGGTGACTGTTGACAAAGAATACCACAATTCTGACGACGGAAGCTAAAGGTTGGGTCATTCAGACACCCACTGGACATCCGAGGGGTCTGTGTAGAGGAGAAGAGAGGACTGGCCGTACTGAGTGAGTTAAAACACCAGAATTATGGAAGAAAACAACAACAAATAATCAACCAAAGAAATAAAGGCAACTCAAAACAGAATAAATGCTTCCTGATTACACATGGAAGGATTAAAGAAACAAAAACAAAACCACACTTCCCAAATGCCATTTAGGGTAATATTTTACCAGTCTACAGGAAGTAATTTTTGTGGTTAGCTACTGAGAATTGTGATGCTTTCACCATCTGATATAGATAATATATATATATATATATGTATATGTATATATATATATATATATATATATATGATAGTTGTGTCCTTCACAAAAGACTAACCATCTGATGATACAGCAGCAAACTGCATGATCTGATATTAGCTGAACACAACAGCCAATTAAGCAATGAAGATCAGCTTTCATTTTGACTATATACTTCAGAAATACGATTAAGTTAGATTGTTTGAAGATGTTACTCAAGTATCACCTGCATACACAAAAGATCAATGGTTACAAGTCAAGGGAGTAAAAGATGCTTTTGTCTTTGAATGTCCAAGCTCAATGTGTGTTTCTCATTTGATGTTGATTGATAGATATTGCAATGGATAAATATACAGCTGAATGATAAATATACAACTAAATTTACAACTGCTTGGCTTGGCGTTGGAATGCGTAGATCCAAAGTGGACATCGTTTCATGAGCACTTGCTTGTCAGTCTGGCTTTGGGCCAATAAAGGACGGGTCATAGGTCACCAGTCATGGATCCGATCCATGTCAGGTATGAAGCTCACTGTGTTGTTTGTCTTATTTTATTTATTGCGTTCTTTCCTGACTGAAGTGCAACTGGGATGGCTGCAGGCTTGGTCAGGATGTGCACGTACTGCTTCCTTTCTGATGTTGAGCACCGGCCTCTCTTTTGTCATGCCAGTGGTTCTTCTTCTAGTGGTTGATGCCAGCTAAAAACAGTGGATGCTTCATTTGTTTTTAATACATTTTATGGGAAGAAGGTATGTTGGGGCAAGAGGGGGGAAAAAACCTCTCTGTCTCATGTACCCTGACACAGCGTATCATCCAAACAAATGACGCACCCTGCCGAGCGCAACTGGTTGAACATCAGATCAATGGCCTCCATACAGTGGAAGTTGGCTTTGTTTCTGAAGATTGCCTTCTGGCCTGTTGAAGACGTAATCCCTCCATTTATATTATAATGCCAATGATGAGATGGAAGCATTGCTGGTGTAAATACTGTAACAACTGGGTCATGTTCTGCTACAGAGCAGAAAACCCTCCAACTTCACAGGAGCCAGTGCAGTGTGAACAATGGTATTCAACACACTGATAATTCTGTTGCCAGTCATAATAAGTGTTGTTGTTTTTTTCTTCACGACTAAACACCAAGAAATGTTCTGATTTGGTTTTGCTTCACACAGAAATGAATTTTTCTTTTGTCTGCATTACTTTCTCTCTCTGTGTGTGTGTGTGTGTGTGTGTGTGTGTGTGTGTGCCTGTGTGTGCAACGTACATGGACAGCATTCTATAGAATATTCAATCATTTCAAATTACCAACGTTGTTACCAATACTGCTGTAATAACCAGCTGTGTCATGAAGTAGAAAATATGCTCAGTTTCTGTGGCCTTTCGCTTCTGTGCCTTTTATTTTATTTTTTTTAACTTAAAATTTTTTTTTTTCCAAAGACATGTATACAATACAGAGAACAGTATGAAACAAACAATATAAAACGAACAGTGGCATCTCCACTACAGACAGAAAGACAAAAAAAAAACCCCAAAAAACAAAACAAAAAAACAACAACAACAACAAAACAAACCTCAACAAACCAGTAACAACAACATTAACAAATACAGAAAAAAACACTAAAAAAACTTGTCCAATCATTCAATCAGTCAATATTTACACATTATTGATTGCAGTAATCATGATGAGTTAAGATGACATGAATAATAAATAACCTGGACCAGTTGTAACATAGCAACAGCATCAATTATGTCAACTATCACAGTAATGGTATCAAAGGATGAGGTGAAAGTGGGTGATAGCATTATAATATCATAATAAGGAGCAACAAGTAAACCATTTCTACATTATTGGAAAAGAAACTTTGTAGTTAATCACATTGTAAAGACAACAACAATAAAAATTCAAAAAAGAAATAAATAATAAATATAAGAAATAAATAAAGACCTGCTAGTACAAAGTAAGCACTGTTATAGTAATACAGAATGATAACTATGGAACATGCAAAATTGTGATTAAGTAACAGTTTCCATAATTGGAAGGTAAGTGTTCCACTTTGTATGGAAAGCATGACGGTTCATTAGTATATAAGGTCCATATTCTTCAATTTTGTATCTGTATCTGAGCTGTGTTTTAAATGCATTGAGTTGTGGTGGTTGTTTACTGAATTTGCATTTGTACAGAAAGTTTTTGGCAAGTAAAATAATGAGATCTAAAATGTCATCTGTAGCAAATGTGTGTGAGTTTCCAAATAAAACTAATTCTTCACATAATTGGGCATTGTACACATTATTGCATTTGTTATTAATATCAGTTTGGAAAGCAGTCCAAAATCTCTGCACAATCTCACATCTCCAAAAAAGGTGTTCAATGGTTTCTGAATGTGATCCACAGAAGCTGCATTTATCATTATGAGAGATATTCATCTGTTTCAGACACCTGTTTGTTGCAATAATCCTATGAACTATTCTTATTTGAAACCATTTTAAGTTCACATCACTTATTTTGTGTATTTTATTAAATGTCTATTTCCAATTAATGCTCAGTTGCAACAAATCATCCCTTTTTTCACTGAATGTATCATTTGTAATGATTTTCTCATCTTCAAAGCAATGTCATTATCAATTTCAATGTTCAGGTTTTTTATATCATTTCTAACGGACCTTATGCAACCATTTAAAGTAAGGAAATTCTTCTGTGCCTTTTAAGAAGTTCCTGTTATGTCTTTGGCATCAAGAGATTTTTGTGGACCTCATTGGATGCTTTGATGGGATGCGCACTCTCTTTTGGTGGTCATTGAGGGGTTATTGTGGTGTCCTGTTTTCCTGAATTACAAGTGGTACACAGTCAGATGAACACAACTGTGACTTTGCAGCAGTGCATCGTCTCAGGTGGGTGGCCAAAAACCTGACATTCATCACTTAATGAATTGAAATTTTAACAGAATGAATCTGAGTGATTGTGCTCGAGTGGACAGAGGGGAGAGGTGCAAGGGAAAGATGAATGGTCAATGATATCACCATTGAGAGGGCATATAAGACAAGGGGAGTGGAGAGGCTTTAATTGTCTGTGGACTGGACTGATAAAACTGGAGCAGTGACATTACAAGTTCCTACAGCTGGGCAAAAATGGATTTCACATTCTTTTTTTTAACCTGTGTATCTGTCTTCTGTGTGCTACTGGGGTGATGCACTGAAAATCTTGAAATGATCTCAGTGCAGAAATTTAAAAAAATTAAAAGTATTTACCAAGTCATTGTATGTGCTGTTAAAGTTTTAACTTTTTTGTGCTTTTTTACTCCTTGCAGACAAAATGTATTTCTCTTGCATTCGCCATTCTTCAACAACATTCTTGACAAAGTACATGAAATCAACAGTGTTTTCTTGTGTTGGGGGCATTAAGTGGATGACACTTGTAAGAAGTCTTCCCTTAAAGAAGTACCACAGGAAATTCAATCGGGTGTAATGCCAGAAATTTACAGCACACCTGGATGCATCAAATACAATCAGACAATTATGCATCTCTTGCTTCTAGTTTAAAGTACTAGTTTTGTTCTTCACAATGTCTTTGGTACATGCAAGTGATAAATTTCAACCTCATCAGTATGTAAATTCATGTTCATGAGATGTGTGTGTAATTAATTAACAAATGTTATTGTCCACTTAAAACTAACAAAATCCCTGATGAACAGATTTCACTCAGATGGTGTGTCGTATTGAATTTTACTTCATCAATGAGTTAATATTATACTTTGTTGAAGCTGGACATTGGATTAAATTTGTGAACAGTTTTTTGACTCACTTGTACAAACAAAGAGAGATTCTATGTTATAACCAGGTGTTTAGTTTTGTGTGTGGGTGTGAGTGGTGTGTGCGTGCGTGGTAAATCTGGAGAAAACGGAAACAAATTGCGGTGTGCCTGAGGCAATCACAATATCTCCTTAACTTAAAAAAAACTTAAATAATCCAGATACATCCAAATAACATAATTTAAAAAGTATTATCACTTCAAATACAGTAATAAATTCATTGCACACACAAAAATTTTTTTTTTCAAATATCAAAATCTAATTTTGGATGCCTGTTGTCAAATGTGTCTTGGCCCTGGGGAAATCTTCGTGCTTCTGAACTTAAAGACAGAATGGTTTGATTACGCTCGAGACCCCCCCCCCCCCCCCCCACTTTTTTTTTCTCAAGCTTATTATTAGTACATAACACATTTTAAACATTTTTCTCATTAGTTCTTTATTATATAAAGTGTTTATCATAAGCGAGTCTTGAAGGCCTTGCCTCTTGTTTTATATATATAATGCACATATACGTGTATCTGTGTATTTGTGTGTGTACACAGCTGAAGAGAGACAGGAGGGAGGCATGGTGAGATGGTATTTTTGCTAACAGTTAATCACTCATTCTCTGCTTTCCTTCAGACCATAAGTATTCATTTCAGCAAAAGCCTTCGGAGACTGGTTGTAGCATGTTTATTTCATTTTCCACATTCAATTAACCTTCAACTTTCAAACAGCAGTAAAGCACAATGCATTAAAGCAAGCAAAACTCAAGTCACACCCTTTCTAGATGTTAGTTTTAGAACACAGGCCAAGTGAAACACAATTTTGTAAACACAGACTTGAGAAAAGAATAAAAGTAATAAATGAACATGACAAAAATTAACTTAAAAAAAACAAAACTTAAAGTAATCATTTTCCAAATGTGAAAGGGGGCTAAAAAAAAAAATTAAGGGGGGGGCGATGGGGGAAGAAAAAGTACTAGAAGGTGGTAGGGAGATAGAAGGGTATCTGCCCAAAGAGAAAGAGAGAGAGAGAGAAGAATGGAAGAGGTGACAGCAAAATCTTGCTACTTTGCACCATATTCTCTAAACACCATCCTTCACTTCTGAGGATGTGGGTAAGCAACACTAATTACTACAAGGCAGAAAATACTGATATGCATACATTCTCTGATATTTCAAAATCCCCCCCCACTCCCCCCACCAATCATTGAGCAAAATACAGCTGACTGAAACTGAGGTGGATAGAGACTAGAGTGAGAAATTACTTTTATCAGTCGACAGTCATACCTAATAATGCTGTTTACACTTATCTTTACATTGAGGAAAACACAGAACATACAAATGGACACAGATGCAAACTTACTTGAATGTTAGAACACATACATGCACTCATACAAAGGGAATCAAACGCACAGATTTATATTCACACAAAGAGATGAGAAATTTTGACACCTTTTCCCCAAACTCTCTTCAAACATTACATGTTCTGAAACATTTATAGGAAACAGTTGCAAAACAGAACTTATTATGTTACTGAAAATAAGAGGAAGAAAAGAAAAATAATTGTGCTTGTGGTGTGTGCGTGTGTGTGTGTGTGTGTGAGAGAGAGAGAGAGAGAGAGAGAGAGAGAGAGAGAGAGCAAAAGACTAAATAGCAGTCAGTGTGAAGACTTCTCCAATCTGTTTCTTGCATAATCTATTCCCACTAATCCCATTCATTTTTTTTACATGACCTATACCCAGTCTCACAGCTTCCCAGTACTTCTCTAGCTTTCTGATCTGTTCATTCCACTTTCAGCTGACTTTTTCAATACCCTCCCCTCACCCCCCACCACAAAAAAAGAACAAAAAAGTGACATCTGTCCATTAAACACAAAAGAATTGAGTATGTTTTGTTACCTACATTTTTTTTTTTTTTTTTTTTTACTGAAAAGAGCAATATGAAATAAGCTGCACAATTACTTCCAATAAAATAAATATAGAACCACTGATTATCTGTAACCAAGTAAAAAAAAAAAAAAAAAAAAAGAAAAAAAAAAAAAAGTATTGAGTCTGAGATCAGTACATTTTGTACTCTAAACCCAGAAATCAGAACATAGGCTGGCAGACCAAACCCCTGAACAAGAAAGCCTTTTGAAGTAATTTGTAACTTCTGTAGTACATCTGTCAAAATGAAACATTAAGTTTCTCAAAAAAGACTTTACGACTGAACTTCATATACTGATATTCTGCTATTTCCTTTTGAAACAAAACCTCATGCCCACCTACCCAGACTGGTGTGCACAGGTTACTGGTGTGCACAGGTTACTGTCCTTGGCATCCATTACCATGAAAGGTTTGAAGCTGAAGGTGGAAGCATTTACATGCTCACCAAAACTGGAAGATTATGAATGGGGGTGAATATCAATGTCAATCTCTCTAAATCAATGTTGTAAAATCTTGGAAGATTCTTAAACAGCAGCAACATCAGCTCCCCTTCCAAGGTCACAGTATACCAAGGCCTGGTTATTCCTTCAAAAAAACCTAGATGAAGGAACAAAGCGAGACTAGCAGAGGAAAAGGTGACCTTACAATGTCAAAGGGCGGATGGCTCTCAATGTGCTTCACTTCTACAACAGAGAGATATGGCTATTCCAGAAATGACTGTTTTAAGTCATCATCCTTCATGTAATGTCCCTCAAAGACTGGTTGTTGTGGTATGGTGATGAGTTTTAACCTATTTATCATTTATTAAAAAAAATAAAATACCATAAATTTAAATTACAACTTTCAATTCACATTAGTGCTTCTGTAACACAGTTATCTTGTGCTGATGGTGATCTGTCCCTTTCAAGTGACGCTTCATTTTTTTGTTCATGCCTAACAGCTCCTGCTGACCCATGGAGACCTCACAAAGAAACACAACAATGACAATCTTTTGGAACACATATTTCTGGGCCTGTGTAGTACAGTGTTTCCGCTTTAATCATGATTATCTTACCACACCCTTTTCCTTATTTGGTTTAAAATGTGGTGAAGTTTGGGAATCCATAAAATCTATCAAAATGTCTAGATGTGGTAAATTATTTTTGTCTGTGGAAAAAATTCTACAATCAGGATATTCCTAGAAAATTCACAAGGAAAAGATAAGTTTGAATATGTTATTTGTCACCTCAAGATTTCAGTGCATCTAGCGATATGACAAGGCAGGAACATGGATGTCCTCATGCATGATAACATTCACCTCTGTATTAGAAACTTAAGATAACATTTTCTTTTCGGTTTCATTACATTTGATTATGAATGATAAGCGCAAATGATGAGTGTTGGACTTTCAATCCTGGCCTCCCAGTACTGGTGCTTGAGGAGGGGAGGGTGTGTGTGTGTGGGAGGGGGGGGGATGAAATGGCTTTTTCGATCTCCCAGGTGTGCAGTTTAAAATGCCTTTGTCCCTTTTGTATGTATACATGTGCAGAAGATTTAAGCTGCATGTCCTGTAATCAATGTCAGCATTCAATGGCTTATGGAAACAAGAATATTTCAAGCACACACACCACTGAAAATTGAATATGGTTGTCTTAATAGCAGGGTAAAACATGTGAATAAACAAGAAGTTACAACTCATGAACACAGGGGAAAATGCATTTGAACTCTTTTGTTTCCATTTTCACTGTATTATGCATGTTTAGCCTACTTTAAACTATAAGGCTGTTAGGTTGTATTTTGCCATATTCTATTGAAATTATTAGTATGGAAGCAGACTCATGTCAAGTTAAACTTAAATGTTGTTGGCTTTTACCTCACTTTGTATCAGAACTAGATTTTTTTGTCTGTTTGTTTGTCCATTTCAGTCGGTCTAGTTTTAGACTTGTACAATTCAGCTGATCCAATTGAATTTGAAAAATCTTCTACATCAATTCTATCACTAAAAGGACACCGAGTTATAATTTTCCTCCCCATGTTCTCAAGATCACTTACAAGTTACACGCATTTTTCCTTCGTCATAAAAATGCAGATTATTCCTTCTTGAAAAAAACCCAAAAACCCACCTGACACTTTAAACAGGAGAATGCACGTCTTCACAACCCGAGAATTCAGCAACTGTTGTTTGATTCCAAATAAAAAGAGAAAAGAAAAAAAAACTGCAATTTTGAAACAAATGTGTCAAGAACAACATTACCAAGTGAATCCAAATAGAATAAATTATTCCTTAAACTTGACAATCCCTATTCCAACAACTCTTAAAGCAGAAACAGTGAGGTAGACAAAAAATCGTTGGGGTATTTCCCTTCAGTTGATGGTCAGAAATAAATATTATCAGTTTTGTTATAGTGCATTGAAAATGGTTATACTGATGACTTAAAAAAGCAGCTATAAATCTATATAATCCACCTCCCCTACCCCCATATTATCAAGATAGGAACGTTCCTCATCTTTTGATCTTCTGTTTCCCTTACTCTTCAAAAACATCTTCACATCAATGCTTTTGGCCTGCCAGATTCCATTAAGTTCAGGGGAACAGTGCCAGCAAGTTAGAGTCCACAATGTCATGAAAGGAGAGTGCATGGCTTAAAGTTTAAAGGAAAAAATGAGAGAGATCATAGCAAACATATACATGTGCACGAACATACACACTAAAATATTTCCTTCATTTGTCATATGTATGAAAATGACAAGGAAGCATATGAAAATACTGATTTAAAAAAAAAGGGAAAAAGACAATATCTGGCCTTCTTAATGACAATACAAGATGTGTATGTGTCTGCAGTTGGGAATGGAATATTATTTCAAAATTTGTTTTGCACAAATATTGAAGAATGATATAATACCATACATGTAATCTGTGAACACATTTTTTGGGGCACCCAATCATGGGCATGTGCACACATATGCTATCCACCAACAGACAAATATTGCAATCATCAAGTAAACTATATCCACTTTTATCATCATCAAAGGGAATATGAACAAAGTATGACTTATCATCAAATAGAGAATATGAACAAAGTTAAGGTAAAAAAGGAAAAAATGTGAGAAACCAAAGTCCTGGAAAAGGGGGAATGGAGCTTGATGGTTCATTGTCATAAGTAGATAATAAGGATCACTTTGACAAGGAACAATATGTATCATCTTGGCCGCAATAAACCACAAACACCAAACCAATTATGAATATAATACATATTACTGGGGTTGGGTGAGCAAAAAATAAAACGAACAAAAAAGGTTTTACATTTCAGTCCCACAATGTATCGCACTGACATGACAAAAACATTTTTTAAAAACAACAAAAAAACATTCAATAAACAACTATTCCTTCTACACTCTTGAAGTCAGACTGTTAATTATGCTTGACAAATATAACTAATACTCTGTCAGCCCCATCAACACTGGATGACTGAAATTAATAAACAGGGTCATTCCCTGTTTGATGATAAACCCTTGAATGGATATCATTATCTGATAATGTAAAAGAAAGATTAAGACAGCTTACTGTTATTTGAATCTAAAGAAAAGTTATGAAAAGATGGATCGGTGAGGGAAAGAAAAATGTTAAGGTTGTGTGTGTGTGTGTGTGTGTGTGTCTGTGTGTGCACATGCACACGCGCATCTGTAATTACATTTTGTTTTTGTTTTCAGGCAAGAGTTGGTGGGGAATGAAAATAATTGGAGGAGTGGAGTGAGACAAATGTTAAAATGTGAAAGTGTAGGTATTTTAGTTTTTTTTAGTAAACATTTTGCAGTAAACACATGAAAATGCTATCTGTTAACTCAGAGCATTTTTCTTAAATCTGGTCATCTCATGTCAAGTTGTTCTTTATTTTACGTATGTACCCACTTCCTCCCTGCCTCCTCCTTTCCGAACAAAACATTAAAAACATCACAGAGGATATGAATGAAACTTCAGCTAAAATACCTAAATAAAGTTAACAAACCCCTTAAGTATAAGGCAAAAAATTTCATCTTCTACTTGAAACTGAAATAAGACGCTGGAGCACATGCTCTGTACACAATCCTGTGATAACATTTCTCAACTCCAAGAAGAGGAAGAAGACAAGAAAATGCAGAAACAAGTTAGTGATACAACATCAAACTTAAGAAAAAGGTATAAGAGTAATCAATGAAATGAACAAAGGACAAAATCATTTCCAAATTTAAAAAACAAACAAACAACCGCCCCCTCCCCCCAATACCAGTGTGATTACAATCATCATGCATTCAAACATATTTTGTCACATCAGAATGACCACTACTCATGGTCACACACTTCTTGGTCAGCAGGGATGTGCTAAAAAATGGTATTAAATTATTCATATCTTCTTCCACTTCACATAAGTAAAAAAAAAAACCCAACACACACACACACACACAAATCTGCAATCTCTATCTCCAATGAATATCTTGTGCAATTTCAAAAGCCACATATGAGAGACTAAGATGTAATTGTATCACTCACATCTATTTTCATTTCTCTCATAAACATCTGTGCCATGAAAAAAATCTGATTCAATATGAACAGAAAAGTAATCAAGGATCAAAGTCACTTGTTAAGTCTCAATCTTTAAGAGCTCAAGATTGCTTTTTCAAGACTTACAACAGTGTTGACAGTCAATGAAATTGTTCAAGAACTAACTCTCCAAAACACACACTAATCATTGAATGAAGGTCGCTGTTAAAATAATCATTAAAACTGATTTGAGATTCTGACATTCAAAATCCTGTTCTGAGTATGTCAAAATCATATATGCTGTATTTTTGCCACTGCTATCAACCCAGCAGATGTTAATTAAGCTTATTTCTGTCACTGTTAACCATTATCAGTCCAACAGCCTAGGGGAAAATAGTTGTCCCTGATGACAGTTCTGGTTATCCCCATTGTGAGATAGACCAATTTGGTTCAGAAGCAACAAGTTCTGTAAGCTCCAACTCTTGCTGTTGGATTTTTAATGTCCAATTTCATAACAGTGAGAGGTTGACAAATTATTCTTAACCTTGTGACTTAGATCAAGTTTATTGCTGTATCATGTCCATAGGTATTGTGAAATTCTGGAATCATTACTGGACACTGTATAGCAGCCATCTACTCTAGTTGAAGTCACTCAGGATTCTGGAGCCTGTAAATTCTGAGAACTGTAGTCAATGACAGTGTTTCCTCTGTATCTGTTAAATCACAGCCTGCCAGCTTTTGACAAAAAGTATAAGAACAAATTCTAAAACCCTTTCAATGACCTTCATTAAAGGTAAAGATTACAGATCAGTTTACTAATAGCATGGATACACAAACACATTAAAAAAAATGGAGGCATGGGGAGGAAAGAACACATCTCATACACTTCTCTCTCACCAAACACGATAAAAGTATATTAAATGGACCCATTCAGTGCAAGCCTTTGGAAATAGCTTCACTATTTTGTCCTCATTTTTTCAGTCTTGCATTGTCAATATGTTCACTGAGTTTATGCACAAATATTACTGCTTAAACATGAAAGGATAATACTGGGAACTGACAAATTAAAACACCTCAACTGATGTATTCTATATTCCAGCCAACTGTTGACTGCAAAAAGAATTTATGCCTATGCAAAAATATTGGGGTGATTCAGATGCTTCTCAGAACAAAACATGTATGCATACATAAATAATTTCTCAGTATTTCATGCCATAAAACTGACAGACTAGTCCTGATCTTAGTGTCACATGATCTTGTCACAAATCAAGCTATCACTTCATCTGAAACCGCTTTACTCAATCCTCAAGGTGCAAAAAGTATTAAAAAAAAGAAGAAAAAAAAGAAGAAAAATGTCAACTGCTTCTCTGCAACAATCCCTCAGTGATGTTACAACCATTATCTCCTGGAGAAGTGAAGTATGCAGAGTGACAGGAGAATGCATGTAACAGGAAAACACACACCATCAGGACATGAAACAAAACCGAAAGACTTGTGGTATATAACTTGAAGGGTCAGCCACTAGCACCAGGCTGGCTATTATGCCCCGGACCTTGACTTGAAGGAAGGAAACCAAAGGGCATGGTAAGGCCACTATTGCCACTGCCCACACCACCTCCTCCTCCAGTCCCTGGGGTGGGATGAGCACCACTGGTTGCTGGGGAAAAGCTGGCGCTATGAGGCTGGGACTGATGACCATGCTGGGATGCAGGATGACTCTGCCCCAAATATGGTGGGGTTACAAAGGTGGTGCTACTCAGTTGTGGGAAGGCAGAATGGTGACTTCCTGATCCTGGAAAAGTGGTGTATGGTCCGTTGTAACCATAAAAGTAGGGTGGGAATGGTGCCGAGTTAAACATACCACTGAATTGAGTCAAAGGATGTGACATCTGCTGGGGGTGATGGGCCATGGCCTGCTGGCTAAACTGACTGGAGAAAGGAGGCAAAGTCATCCCACTGCTAGAATATGTCATCTGGGTCTGTTGCTGCTGTCGCAGCACCTCTGGAATGGAAGTTTGTGAAGCAGACAAGTCAGTACTGGACTTGCGACTTCCAGAATCTGAGCCCTGGTCAACAGGTTGGTCTGACTGGAAGGTAGAAGGCTTTGTCCCTTCTTGCAAGCCAAATGCACTGGCAGTATCAGCTGATGAGGGGATCTCCCAACCCTTCATGTCTTTCTCTTGCTTCAGTTCATTCAATGTTTTTTTCACCTCTGGTTGTTTTGTAGACTGTTGTGAACTATTACCAAAGTCCACATATTTGAACATGTCTTCCATTTTCAAGGGTTTACGGGACTTCTCTGGGGTGGGGCTGTCTGACTGCATCCTGCTTTCCATCAGTCCTTGGTGAGAGGCAGCTTGAGAGGTTGAAAACCTGTCTGGACTGGCAGAAGAAACAGTGGCTTGATGTGGCGGACTGAACAGAGAACCAGGCAAGGTGTCGATCAGCATAGGAGGTGGCATGGATGGTGCAGACAGGCTGGACAGCAATGGGTTTATCATCTGACTGAAACCTTTCCTCCGGTAGAAATCCATTAGCCTCCGTTCACACTGAACAAGCTCCTCGCGCTTCTGCATCAGCCTGCACAAACATGAACACAGGAAAACCTGATTCTCTCAATTCCTTCAATACACAATGAAAAGACAATGAGCTATGTAAAAGACGCAGAAATAACCATCTCCCCTTTAACCTTTCTCCAATGTAATGGACCCCATGCCCATCCCCCTCTGAAGAAATAGACAACAACAAACAAAAACACCTACAAATCTCCTCACTATATGCTAATCTGGATGACTGACTGACTTCAAGAGCCAAGTTCTCTGCATTCAGTGAAACACTCTCACACACGCATACATCACACTAGCCAGATTAAGGAAAGGCAGCACCAGTTCATTCGGTCAAATCAACAGGAGGAGTTTGTATTATACTCCATGTTTGGTGTTACATATACTTACCATGTCAAACTGATGCAAACTAGGCCTATTGGTTTGCTCTGCTTGGCCAAATTTCGCGCGGCTAACAGTGAAAAGACGGGCCCGCCCGCTCTCAGCCAATCAAACGCCTCTAAAAGCTATAAGCGCTGAATCATTCCGTGGCCATGAACAAAAATGCCCCATGAGAACCATGGCGGAGCCGCGGGGACGGACGGGCGGGCATTCGAGTTTGACATGGTAAGTATATGTAACACCAAACATGGAGTATAATACAAACTCCTCCTTTTGGTGTCATATATACTGTACCATGTCAAACTGACGCAGAATTTAAAGCAAATGGAGGAGGGCAACGCCTACTGGTTCGTATGGGGAGCCCTTGTAACTGAGACGGCAGTGTTAGCCGCGACAAAGGAAATCCCCTTGGAACCGTCAGCCCTGGTCATACGGAAATTCCTGAGGTAGAAGTTGATGAAGGGATTCTCAGACCGCCAGAAGGCTGCCTCCAAGACATGCTGCGTTGGCACTGAGTGCTGGAAAGCAGCTGAAGTAGCTATGGCCCGCACTTCGTGTGCTCTGGGATGAAGACAGCCGATATCCCTGTGTGCATGAGAGTAGGCTCTACGAATGACTTGGGAAACCCGGCGGGAAATGGTGCCTGCAGCGATGTCTTTCTTGTAATTCTCATTGAGGGAGATGAGCAGACGCCTCTGAGAAGAACGCCTATGGCGAGACCTATCCCAATAATATTTGAGACACCGAACAGGGCAGAGGTGCCTATCCTCATCATCTTGGGCAAGAATATCAGACAAAGGTCTGACCCTCAGAGAGGGGGAAGGAACCTCAGGGTCTTGGTTCTTAGCCAGAAACTCTGGAAGGAAACGAATAGTGATGGAACCATCTCTGTGGAAGGCCAGATCTTGTGGCATTCCACTAAGACCATGCAGCTCACTTCTACGACCGCCTGTGGCCAGCCACAGAAGGAAAGTGGTCTTGAGGGTGAGGATGTCAAAAGGAATAGTCCCCAATGGTAGGAAGGGCTGTTTTCGAATGAAATCCAGCACCAGGAACAAGTCCCAGAGGGGCACTCTTCTGGGGTCTCTAGCTTCCTTCAGAGGGGCACCCCTAGCCACCTCTCTGAGCAGGAAATCCGCTTCAAAGGCGGGACCACCTAGCTGTTTGAATTGTGGTACAGATGGCAGACCTGTACCCTCGCACAGAACTAGCAGACAGGTTGAGAACCAAGGAGCAGTGAGCCAGAAAGTTGGCCAGCTGCATGCTCGTAGGGTTCGTAGGGGTAATGCCCTGAGCTGTACACCACCGCAACCATTTCTTCCAGCGAAAGTCATACAAAGTCTCCGTTCCCTGCCTCCTTGCTCTGGTGACTATGGAGAGGAGGTCAGAGGAGGCACACCCCTGGGTCAGCGCAGCCGACACAGAGGCCGACCGAGGGGTCGAGGACTTCAATGGTGATGCTGACAGTTCCGACCGCACAGCAGCCATGCGTGCTGGTGGAGCAGTTGAGGATTGGAATGAGGAGTGCCCGAGCGAGGCTGCCTCAGCAGATGAGATTTGGTTTCCAGTTCCAGGGGTGGAAACATGTGTCAGGGACTGAAGGTCCGGAAACGAGGTCTGGGCTGGCCATTTCGGCGCAATGAGGATCAGCTGCGGGTGTTCCAATCTGTCTTTCCGTATCACCTTGGACAGAAATGGAAAGGGAGGAAACGTGGAGGCAATCAGACTGCTCCAGTCTAGAGAGAGAGCATCCACTGCCCACGCTTCTGGGTCGGCAACCGAAGAGACGTAAGTGGGAAGTCTCTTGTTGAACAAGGTCCACCATCGGCCGAAACCACTGTTCCCACACCCACTGAAGGCTGTCCTTGTCCAGGGTGCACTCTGTGCGTATGACACTCTTGGACCTGCTGAGAGCATCTGCCAAGATGTGGTTTTTCCTGCTAAGTGTCTCGCTGAAAGTGCAATACCCTTGCTGTGGCACCAACGGAGGAGAGCCTCAGTCCGCATGGAGAGGTCTGCCGAGTGCGCTCCCCCCCATTTGTTCACATAACATGCGACCGTCGTCTTGTCCGTGAACAAGCGGATGGTCTTGCCAGTGGCCTCCCCCATGAAGTGCAGGAGAGCCCTGCGAACTGCCTCCAGTTCCAGAACATTGATGTGGCATAGGCGCTCCTCTGGGGACCAAGTCCCTGCTGCATGGAGTGAGTCCATGTGGGCTCCCCAGCCCAGGGAGGAGGCGTCTGTGAAGAGTGCCACCTGAAGAGTAGGTGGGGCTATGGGCACCCCCTGTGTCCGAAGGGGGGTGATTAACCACTCTGATGTCACCTCGAGGAACCACTCGCCCAGACATATCTGGGTATCCCATGGCTGAGTGCTCTGGGACCGGCGTAACCTCAGTGCCCTCTGGAGAGGGCGCTTGAGAACCCTGTCCAGGGGAATGAGAGGTGCCGTGGACTCCCTCATGCCCAAGAGGGAAGAAAGTGTCCGCGCTGTATCTTGGGAGGAGTGGCGCCAGTGGCTGAGGAAGCCTGCCAGACGGTCCCAGTGATCTGGCGCCAGAGAGACTATCATGGACCGCGTGTCGAATCTCATCCCTAAGAAGTCGAAGGACTGACGTGGGGACAGATCGCATATCTGCTGGTCCATGAGGAAGCCCAGTTGGGAGCAAAGGTCTAGAAGTCTGGCCGTATGACTCAGGCACAGGGCCTGCGACTGGGCCAGGATAAGCCAGTCGTCCAGGTACACACAGAGACAAATGGATTCCGAGTGGACGATGGACACCAATTCCCGCACCACCTTGGTAGACAGGAAAGGGGCAAGGGACAGACCAAATGGGAGGGCCGGGAACTGGAACCCCTTGTCCCTCCACACGAACCTCAGGTACCGATGGGATGCCGAATGGATGAGTATATGAAAATAAGCATCTTCCAGATCGATAGAGGTAGGCCAATCACCTTGTTGGATGGTCTCCCGAATCTGTGCCTGTGTGTCCATCTTGAATTTGATTTTGGGGAGGAATTTGTTGAGGGGGAACAAGTCCAAAACTGGTCTCCACCCTCCCGAGACCTTTGGAATCACCAACAACCAGCTGTAAAAACCAGGGCCCGGGTCCAAGAGTTGAGATATAGCCCCATGAGGAGTGGGTGCGATCTCTTTTTCTAGGACGCTCTCCTGCTCCGTCGAGCTGGGCACCTAAGGAGGAGGAGTGGATCTTAGAAGGGGGCGGTCCTCCACCCAAGACAGCATGCACCCCGACTCTAGCACCGACATATCCCGTCGTTGAGTCCCAGAGCACACCACTGATGTGCATGCCGGGACAAGTTTCCTACTTGGAGGGGCTGAACGACTGGCGGTGCTGAATCAGGGCCCAGTCATTGGGGGTGCTGCCTTCTGGCCTTGGGCATGGCCGGTCGGCTTGGATGGACATAAGGTGGTTTATTCCTCTGCCACTGATTCTGCACACGCTGCTTTGACTTAGGCGGCGTGGTATATGGAGGGGCCCTGGTGGCCGGTCTCTTCAATGGCATAGAACCCTGGAGCCCATGAGAGATGTGGGGCAAATATGAGGCCACCTCCCTGTTTGTCTCTGTCCTGTGGCTGACAAAATGGGGCGGGAACTGGCCGAAGAGGGAGTGCTGCTGTGCTGGGATGGACCGCAGGGCAGCCCTCTCCTCCACAGGAATGTTAGAGAGGCTGAGAATGGCATCACGCTGCGCTAGCACAGTATTGAAGTGAAGGCTGGAAGCTGTGTCTGCAGCTGCCGTGAGACCAGATGCCACCCTATTGCCAAAAGCGTGTAACCTCTGGTCGGTGAAGAGGCCAGGCGGGACAGAGGAAGGAGACCCCGTGTCCTGATTAACCGGACACTGTTCCCACAGCTCATTGGCCCTGTGGAGGAATGCGTCGAAGGTGTACGCCGTGGAAACCTCAAGGAGGCAGCGGCGGGCCAATTTGTCCCACTCTGCTAATGTTTTAAAGGATAGGGTAGCTGAAGTGGGGAAGGTGGTGCGCTGTGAGACCAACATCCTGTCCTGTGCGGAGGGCTCTGCTCCGCTGTAGGCAGGGTGGTCCTGTGTGTACCAGGACCACACCCCTCCCTTGGAGGAATCTTTAAGGAACTTTCCCGGGGAAAAGGCGCCCAGGGCAGAGAGGGACTCCCTGCCTGGAGGAGGGATGGAAGCAGCACCCCTGACAGTGCGGGCTGGCTTATTAAGCCATTCCTGCACCATTTCTGGCACTCTGAGTCGCCTTGTGGTTCTGGAGTTAGAGTCACATGGCGTAAGGAGGGTCAAGGGTAACAAAGTAGTCTGAGGGACTGATTCGGCATACGTGACCCTATTGGGGAGGGTCAGTTCGAGCTTGGCAAAGTCTGAGTTTGGTTCAGGCTGGTCCCTAGGGAGGCGCGGGCTCAATCTGTCCCCCCTGGGATGTGGGCGAAGAGTGCTCATCTGCTTGTTCGTCCTCATCCGAAGACAGGGGCTCCCACTCTTGTTCGCAGTCCATCCCCTGCTGGGTGCCATCCCAAGTGGATGTACCCACTGGAGCGTCCTGTGAGCTGTGGTCAGCCCAGTGGGATGAGCTGGGACGATCCCGAGCCGGGACCATGGCCGCCACTGTTATGTCCTTGACACCTGAAGCGGGTGGGGAGCATGTGGACCGTAGGTCCAACCATGCTTGGGATGGTGGGTGCCACACCTTTTCAGAGAGGGCGTCCCTGGATGCAAGAGGGACCCACGAGTACTGTGAGGGGACAAACACCCACTCATCTCACTGTAGGACCGAGGGCTGGGCAGGTGGGAACCGCAGGCTCCGCCGGGCCGAGTAGGGCCCCTCAGCAGCCATAGGTCCTGACAAGGAGGCTGTTGTGACCGTGGAGGTCACCTGTGGGTTGACATAGGCCCGATTTGTGGACAGAGTGGCAATATTGGTCGAGGAGTTCGACCTGACCGACAAGAAGTCGATCCCACTTGTCGGGGCTGTGTGTGTCACCCTGTGAGATGTGCTGGGTTGGGTCCGGTGGGGAGCGGACAAGGGGCTGGCCCTTGGTGCTCCCGGCAACCCAGCGTGCACCCTAGGTGCGCCCCAGTACGGGTAGAATGGGGGTAACCACCCGTGGGCACCAGCCATACTGTGACCCGAACCCCAAGGGTCACTGGCGCATTGACCTCCATGAAGGGAACAACCTGGCCAAGTCGGAGGGAGGTCAGGTCCAACTTGGGTGTCAGTCCCACCCGAAGACGAGCGGGCTGACTGCCCGGAACCGCCTGACGCGCCCTGAATCCCTCCCGTGGGGAGACTGGGGTGGCTTGGCCCAGGGTGGGCAAAGTAGAGACCCCCCCCCGGAACCAAATTTTTCTCCCCACCCAAAAGGAGGTGGGAGAGGGGGGTCGACAGAGAAGGGAGGAGGGGGAACAAGAATGGGGCCCGTGAGGGCCGTCTCCGAGTGGGGACCCGGGTAATGGCCGGGCGCGGACTCCCAAGGGGAGTCCGCGCCTAGCTGCGAGTCCCCACAGCCCGGAGAGGACTTGCCATTCCCCCTTCTCCCCGCCTCGCGCTGGGACACCTCGGGAGGCGACGCTCGTACCTCTTTCCCCCCGGTCCCCTTCATGACTGTTTTACTGGTACGAAAGTCGCCTCCGCGATCAGCGTCTAACGACGCATCGCCGCGGTCCGTATCGGGAGGAATCATGAGCTCCGGGCCTGGGAGAGTCTCTTGCCGAGTCTCAATCCCAGCATCATGATCCCTTTCTTCGTGGTATGGCACACGAGGCATGGAACCCGCGCTTAGGCACCCAGCGAAAATCCGACCCCCAACAGAGAAAGGAAAGACAGGATCGACTTAGAGGCAGAAAAAAACGAACGAATCGAGGGTGCCGAGTCGAATCGAGTACACAGAATGTAAGAATACAATAAACACAAGCCGCATGCAACAAAATAAGGCCAAAAGGATACGCTTAATAGCCGAAAAAAGCGTAAGACGAGACAGAGCGTAAACCTGACAAGATGGCGTGGAGAGCCTTGGCCAAAGGAATGATTCAGCGCTTATAGCTTTTAGAGGCGTTTGATTGGCTGAGAGCGGGCGGGCCCGTCTTTTCACTGTTAGCCGCGCAAAATTTGGCCAAGCAGAGCAAACCAATAGGCCTAGTTTGCATCAGTTTGACATGGTACAGTATATGACACCAAATGAACGTTCGGGTACAAATCATTAGTGGGAGTTCACAGATTTGTCAACAAAATAGAAGTGTAAACCCACATCAACTGACCCACATTTTATCTTTTGTTCACTGCCACAGATTGGTGTTTTGCTGAATGGAAAGTTGTGTGCTGGCATGTGAATGCGTCCACTTTAGGCTGGTAACATAAATCAGGATATCACTTTTTAATATCATTATAAATTTTACAATATTTCTGTTCAACCTTTTCCTGTCTTTACAATGACTTTCCAGTGATGGATAATACACTATAAAAACTCCAAAACACTTGTCCAACAACCAACACAGAATCAAACATGGTAGCATTCCAAATAGCCCATGGAGAGCTGGTAATAATTTCAGTTATAAATTATATTTATTAAGAAAAACTTACATAGATCCATTTCAAATATCATAAACCCACTCCATGCCTCTAAGCTGTCAGCAGACGAGACAAAGCATTTCGCCAGTGCCATTTAGCTGTTACCTGTTGGCATGCGTCTATTCAGATTTTTCTTTCACCGAGTTTGTTTCAATGAGAACCAAAAAATTGAAAGATAATTTGATGTCTCTGTAGAATAAGGCCAAAAGAAATGAGTCATCACTTATAACTGTTAACAGCGTTTGGCTAGAGCAGGGCGGACTTGGCTTGGCATCTTTATATCAGTTTGACATGGTACAGTATATGACACCAAAATACTATTTAAATGAACATAGTTCTGGAAGAAGACACCTTTCTTCTTGATTTGGAATATAGCCAAGACCATCCACCAAGATGAAGTGATTTGTATTAGAGGGAAGGTCATGATTTGAACTCAGTGGTGTATCACTGAGGGATTAATTTTTGTATTTTTAATAGACTCTGTGGCTTATCACTGAGCCAGTGAGGGATATATTTTAGTATTTTCAGTAATTTCACTCCTGTTTTGGTGCTAATCAGAGACGAGTGTACTGTGGACTAAAATAAGAAGATTGGGATCATACAGGTGAGTGTCATCCACTTCAAGGATATGCCTTCTGGAGCTCAAATTTCCCAAGTAATAGTGCATGTGTCTTTTACCTCTGGGGTCTGACGGACACCAGATATGATATGCAAGGAAGCACAGACTACAGGCTTGCCATACATTCTCAAACCTGAATGAATCTCTATCATAACACCATCATCACCCCCATCCACCATAAAAAGAAAGAACAGTTTTGATTTCCCCTTCATTTTCACACCAAACTGAAAAGTAACTTTGTATCAGCCTGCAGCCTGGACAGATCCATAACAGCTGTCACTGAAGTGGTGTTATGGTGATACCTACTTCATGGAAGGAACTCATTAGTCTTGCTCCATGACTAAGCAATTACTGTAATCAGCAGGGGCTTAGTAGATTGCATCCTGCACAGATGCTGAATCAGAATCACCACTGAACGCCACAAATAATAAACTGACAACTCACACTACCTGGCACAGACTGGAATGAGCACACGTCTTTTGCTCAAAATACTCTATCTTCCATGTGATTATTCCAAAAACCTTTTTTTTAACAAGTTGCTGTTAACAATAATAATTCTACAATGAGCTATTTTTTCAATGCATATACTGCAATCTTGAAGTTCAGTAGCATAACCTAACTGGTTGTCTTCCATAGTTATTGTCCTACTCCCTCTTAATTCTATATTGCTAACATAAATTGTTGTGCTTTTTTCTCATACCAAGGTAATTTTTTTTTAATTTAGAATTAAAAAACCATTTAGCATTTAACACATGCTGATTTCAAGTTCAGATAATCAAAAATAATTCAACAAAACTTACATGTGATAAAGCTCTTGAAACTCAGGGTCTTCTTCCAGCGTATTAGTTTTCTTTTCTCCTCTTGCTGCAGCACCACCCTCAACATCTGGGTCATCCTGAAAAAGAATCAACATCAATTACAGTCCACATTGGGCACAGACTGCATCTTATTTAACAAAGCAACACATACACTCACACACACAGAGGATGATAGGTGAAGAAATCACTGCCAGACCTGCTCATATCCATTTGTATGAGTGGGATAATTTGAACTATAGGTCAGACATGTTTATGTGAAACATACAGATACTGTCACATGATGCATCCAAAACTGATGGGCCCAAACTACAGAACAATTGTGTATTATTGCTGACATGATTCTTTTAAAATTATTTTTAATTGTATACTTAGGTTTCAATGATAATGTTATGCAGTTAAGAGCTAGTCGAGCACCTGATCAAGTTTTAATCTACACTAAGCATTATGTTATTTTCTTTTATGCTGAATTTTACAAACACAAGTGCTCAGTCTTGTGTTATTGGTTTTCTAGTTTTTTTGGAGTATACATTTTATAACTTTTTTCAATGAAATGTCACAGCCATGGTAAAGATACATACCAGGTAAGTTAGTCTTTCAAATGAGATGATAAAGTAAGGTATTAGTAGTAGTAGTAGTGTGCAGCATGCACTTCCAACAGTTCATGCATGTGAAAGAACCCACCACAACAGGGTTGTCCCTGGCTAAATTTTAAAGACAGAAGAAAAAAGATATCTGATGTGATAAAAAATAGAACACAAAATAATAACAATGTGATTTGATTTGAGACTTATTTTTGGTATCATTTGTTGAGTAAGAGTGATCACTGTTGTCATCTCTAAAAGCCACACTGTATGGTTGAACTTTGAAATAATCTGTTTCAAATATACAATGTGCTGCATATGGAGCAGACAGATGAAAACATGTATTCAAAACACATGGTTATGAACCTATGGTGATACAATCTTATTTTGAGATCTACTTCAATCTGACCCCAACCTTATTGCTGATATGACAGCTTCTTAGGTGGAAGCATGTACATATCATATGAGGTAGTTGTTGCTGTGCGAGTGGCAGAAAGAAGAGTAGGAAAAGGAAGAAAACAAAGAGGAATGAAGGCCATTATGAGACAATAAAAGAAAAAGTGAGGCAAGGCCTTCAAGACTCACTTGTGATACACTTTGAAAAAAAAAATCTAATCGTTAAAATGTGTTCTGTATTTGTTATTATAAAGCTTCGGGTTAAAAGAACATGAAAAAAAAAGTCCTAATGGCAGATTCGAACTCCGCATGTTCGGGTGAGAAGAAACTGTCCTGCCCATTACACTATCGTGGCTCCTTAAATGACGTTCAAAAATATAATATTCAAACATGCTTTTTTAAAGGGCGATAAATCGATTGCGGTATTCGCAGTGAGAACGCTGTTTAAATCATATTATTCTGGTGTATCTTGGGCATTCAAAAAATCTTTAAGGGTAATTAAAATTTCTTTTTAAGTCCGCGGTAAAGGAGACGTGGCTATCGCTGCAATCACACTGCAACATTTAACTGTTTTCTCTGGATCTAGATAGATGTACAAGTTTAGTTACACCCGGCTGACACGGTCAATTCAATTTCTCTTTTATGTTCATTCTAGATTTATAGTTTTAAAGTTGATATGAAAATTGAGTATTTTGTTAAACTAATAACATGTAGAGCCAAGTACAAGTACTTCTAAATGTCGTATGAAGTGAAAAGCACTTCATTTTGAGAAAAGTCAAGACTGGAAATTTTTACGTTTCATCAATTCAAGGGTATTAACTCTCATGGTTTATTATTTTTAACTGTGAATTCCAACTGATTCTGTAGATATTTTTATGGCAGTTTGGGGCATAATCAAGTAAGTGATGAGGCGTTCACAAATCTTTCTCTGAATAAATATTTAATGGTCTCCTTCTCCAACTTTCCATCACATGTTATTGTGTATTGTCGATTGAATATAGGATTGAACAGGCATGTCAACAACTTGAAACAAAATGACGTCGTTCGCGTTCACGAAGAATATGAGCACGCGCTTTGAATATGTATAAATATGTGTACGCAATCGATTTTTGCCCATGACCTTCAGGGCTCAGCCAATAGATCTATAAAATCCACGAATGAACATAGTGAAAGCCCTGTACAGTGTACACTGAGAGTAAAACACACAAGCTTTTTATGTATCGAGTATAATTTCAAAACATAATGTTTAAGATGAGAAAGATCAGTTTAAAGCAAATTAAGTCCCCTAGCATTAATTACAGATTAATGTCCCTTCTTTACTATCTGCACCAAAGACATGCAAAATAAATATAACTTTCATGCTTAGCAAAAGAAGTTCCTGTTTGAACAAAAAATGATAAAAATGACTGCTCTTGTTGTTGTGTCAGAATATCAGATCAAAGTGCCAAGTTTGGAGAATAAAAACAACAACAACCCCCCCCCCAAAAAAACCCCCAGTAAATGCAGTTTGTATATAATTTGGCTTCTTTTTTATTTTTGTGTGCCCATCCCAGATGTGCAATATTGTTTTAAGCAAGATGACTGGAAAGAACTGAATTTTTCCTATTTTTATGCCTAATTTGGTGTCAACTGACAAAGTATTTGCAGAGAAAATGGCAATGTTAAAGTTTACCACGGACACACAGACACACACAACCGAACGCCGGGTTAAAACATAGACTCACTTTGTTTACACAAGTGAGTCAAAAAAGGTCAACACATACAATGAAACATAAATGAAAATGAGAGAGAAAAGTGCTAAGTAGAGGGGAAAAGAAAGAGTGTTTATGTATTTGTACAAACATGCCATATAGATACAAGTACTAGTATGTATGTATCAGCATGTTTTGGTCAGGCAGTCAAAATCATAACAAATCATGAAAGTACAAGCAGCCAACCAACATTATATTGAACAAAATGTGTAACACACGTCACCAATCCTTTGTTTCAATTTTCAGACTTTTCAGCAAGCGTCTAAGAAAAGTAGTGCTAAGAAAGGGTTATGTCATTTTATCAAGAATTTTCACAGGCTGAACTTCAAGAATAATAATTAACTCTCTCAAAATCATTCTTGCTCAGACATTTATTTTTGCTTATTTTTTTTCTAATAAGTTTGACTGATTACTTTCTTACTTCCATTTTCACTAACTAGTATGTTTGCGCATTTAACTTCCCTTTTATAAATCTCTCTTTAATGAGTTTAGTTAAATGATAAGTTAATCTCTGAACACTTAATATATCACCCCCACTCAGAACACACAAACAAGCATAAACTCTCTCTCCTACCAATCTTTTCTTCAGTGAAAGTTACATCCATTTTTTTTAAATGTTCAACTGAATTCTCAATCTACAATCCCCACATCCATCAACTATTATAGTAACTAAAAGTGAAATCTCCAGACTAAATTGGCATGAAGAATTAATGTTAAAATTCATCAGTAAAAACAAAACAACCAGTTTTATAAATAGCAACACAATATTCTATTTTGAAGCAGTATTTCTTACAATCTTTTTTCTTTCCTGAAAATCTACAAAGATCAAATTTTGCACATGCCTCAAAAGTAAATGGAATTTATATGCAGCTAATTATGATGTAGTAAGCTTAACAATGGATAAATAACTATGTTATTCATCTAAACAAAAAAGAGTGACATTTTAATGACTACTTCAACCAACTCATTTCATTTAAAGAGTGAGAATGTAATCACATAAGCATATATGAAGTTACATATGATACGATCTGTGGATCAGAATATTTTCATGATTACATTTACACATGCATATTTAAAAAGGTGCAGTATAACTTTTCATATTTTAAAACTGCCTGTTATTTCTCCAAAACATGTGACAACCACCACCCATTTTTCCCAAAGATTATCTTTTCCTCCAGATCATTGCATAATTTTGAACCACAAAATACACAGTCAGTACTAGCAGAGGCATGTGTAACTATGGCATAAAAAGGAAATTTTCTCTACTTCTGGGAGGTTATCGGCCGTAGCTACTTTCGTTTTCTCTGCAGAGGCGGAGAGTAGTTTGCATAGGACAGGAATGTCAGACCCCTGCCAGAGTCTGCACTAGTGGGTCACAGTTAAGTATGTGTAATCAAAATGCTTTCAAACTGAAAATGGATAATTTTTCCTTCTACTTTTGTTTTGTTTCTTTGTTTTCTAGGTCTCTTTAATTGGCTATCTCGACCAAGTAATGTCCTTTGAAACTGTATGAAAGTTGTTTAAAAGGAATATTTGGAGAGGTCTACTGTCTTGCTATGCTGGTGTCCCTGCTGCTCACAGATTATATCTGTCTTTGTTATTAAAACTGGAGTACAATGAGAGATAACAGACTATTTATCATATGCCAAAACTGATCCGGTTACGAACATTCTGAATACAATGACACTGGAATGAGTACATGTGGGGTAATACAGATGAGGATCTTTCAATTGCTCATATCAAAAAACTTACCAGACTGTGAACATCTTTCACTCTGACAAAAGCTGGCATGCTCTTCCGAATGGCTGGGGATGTCTGGGTAGCTATATCAGCTTGACTGGAAGATGATGACCCAACTGGCCATGTTTGGCTATTCTGTGAGATTGCAAGTGCTTGGCTACATTTAAGCATGTAAGCATAAGCGGAAGCCCCATTACCAGATACATAAAGCCTTTCACTGCTATGACTTTTAGGAGGGGGGACCTGACTTAAAGAAGAAGAGCGCTGCTTTTCTAAAAATCTCTCTGCTGATTCAGAGACATCAAAAGAGGCAGCTCGATTTACACGTTGTGACAGTAACTGATCTTTATCAGAGATAGGTGTACCCTCAGGATCATGGACTTTTACAACAAACTGATACTGATTACTGTTACTTACATTGGAGGGTTGTCTAGACAGGCTGTTGGACCTATCCTCCTTATTAGCAGAAGATACAGGGGGGTTACTGCAAGAGCTTAGAGCAGAAGCAGAAGCAGTGGAGTTAGAAGAATCTTCCCCATCCTGTTTGCTCAGAGCTGATGTTCCAGATTCCGACACATCAGAATGACTCTTGCTGTCCCGTGTCGTTGTGACTGTGAACCTTCCCTTCACCTTCGTTGCTTCCACACGTTGTGTCTCAGGAGACGCACAGCTTACACGGGGGCATTTTGTGTCCACATTCAATTCATCTGTCAGTGGTGAGAACTGATTTACAGGACTGGCAAGTGTTTGTGCTTGGCTCTGAGATACAACAGCATATTGTCCCTGGTTGAGTGCAGGCTCTGATTTACTCTGCACAGGGCCACCTCTCACAATGCTGCTATCAGACACAGTGTTCCCAGAGCTTGTTTGCACCAAAGAGTCCCCAACTGGCCGCTGATTGTCCACAGGTTCAGCCATACTGTCAGTTGTTGGTGTATTCACACCTGCATGTGGAGTCTGTGCTGCAGGCACAGCAGCCATGTCTTTCCGGTGACCGTGCATGGTTTTGATCAGGGCCTGTTCTAAGTTCATCAGATTGGCCACTTCTGGCTTGTTTTTGCTGCTCTGTGCAGGCATGGCTTGGACAGCACTACTATCTCCAGACCCTTCAACCCCACTTCCGTCATCAACAGTTCCACGTCGTGCCATTGTTGGTGAACGAGGTGGTGACATAACTCGCATAGGTGTATGAGTGCCAGATTCAGTGTTTTGAGGAGGAGTGTTGGCAGGTGGCATCCCCGCTTGTGTTGGGTGCTGGTGAACAGACTGAGCTGCACGTTGCTGAAGATGCTGGTTGTGGAGAAAGTTATGTTGTTGTTGCATGACATGAAGATACATTGTATATAACTGCCACATGTTATTCATGTGCTGGTGGAAATTGCTTGACTGGTGGTAGTAACCAGGATTGGGGGGTTGGAAGCCAGTGTGTGGAGAGTGGAACATCTGCTGCATGGCTGAAAGCAACTGATGGTGATTCAGATGTCCTGGCATTGAGTGTTGAGAGTGAATGCCACCCTGATGGCCTGTGTCATGTTGAATTTTAGAGTGAGGATTCTCTTCAAGAGAAGCTGCAGCTGTACCACCCTGTGGTGGTTGCTGGACAGACGACTGAACGCTACCGGTATCAGGTCTTCCTGGGCTGGTCACATACTGTGGTGGCTGACTTCCCATTCCTAATACTTGAGAAGGTCCAGTGTGTTGAGACAGGCTTCCTGACTGTGGAGCAACTGACTGGTTCATCTGTGTAGCTGATGGTGGTATGGATTGCTGGACATGGTCCTGCCCCTGTGGCGGTTGCTGAACACACACCTGCTGAACGGACTGATTCTGCTGCTGTCCAGCTTGCTGTTGAAGAGCTGGCACCTGCTGCTGACTGGATTCTTGTTGAGGCTGGTGTTGGTCCATCTGCTGAGTTAACTGAGCTTGCTGACTCATCTGACTGGCCATCTGAGGTTGAGACTGCTGCTGAATACTTTGCTGAGATGATTGCTGCTGTTGCTGCTGACCCATCTGCTGTGCTGGCTGTTGCTGCTGCTGACCCATCTGCTGTCCTGGCTGTTGACTCATCTGCTGTCCTGGCTGTTGACTCATCTGCTGCAGCTGTTGCTGACCCATCTGCTGTGCTGGCTGGAGCTGCTGCTGGCCAATCTGTTGAACATGTGGACTGGCCTGCTGAAGTTGAGGCTGACCACTCTGCTGGACAACTTGTGGTTGTGGAGGATGCAGATCTTGCTGAGAAGAGTGGGACTGCTGCTGACCCATGCTAACTGCTTGAGACTGAATCTGGCTTGTTTGTTGTGCCATTTGGTTTTGCTGAGCTGATATCTGCTGAACTGCTTGAGGCTGTTGAGTAGGTTTTTGCTGCTGGTTCATATACTGAGACTGGTGTGCTGGCTGGCCTGTCTGTGGCTGAGCTTGCTGACGACCTTGCTGTGACTGTGCAACTGATTGTTGGGCATGATGGGACTGCGCTGCCTGGCTGCCTTCTTGCTGCGTCTGTCCTATATGCTCCACCTGTGGGCCAGTGGGAGTGACAGAAGTAGTAACACCCGTTTCTGTGGAACTGGCTTGGCTGACACCACCAACAGGTTTCTGTACTGTATGGAGACGACTCAGCTTGTTCTCCAGGTCTGTGATATTGATGGGCACTGCAGGACGAGTCACGCTCTTCACAGATTTCTGCTCATCAGAGTCTGCCCCTCCTGTGAGCTGAATGGTAGCAACAGGTGCATTATCTGGAGATGTACTAGTCTCTTCTTCATCTCCTTCTGCAATTCGGGTATCAGTCATTTGTTGTTCTACCACTGAGCTGATGACGAAGCGCTTGGTGTTGCTGACAATGACTTTTGAGCAAGATGAATCCACCTCATCCATGTCTTTTGGTTCATTTTTATCTTCTGCAGACTTTGAAACCTCCACCACAGATCCATCTTGTTTCTGAAACAGAAAAACAAATTTTCTTTTTTGAAAAGATTTGGTCATATGTCCTATTTCAAGTTTACCTTATAAGCTTTCAATGTTCTTGGCAGTGACATGAATAATCTCAATTATTTTCATCCCCATCAAATCCAAAGTTTCTTAATCCTGCTTATTCAAGTTCATTTGCCTTCTGTTACTCTCATTTTTTGGGCTCTCCTGTGTATTTACACACAAAGTGTCTTTTTACTAACCTGTGTTCTGGTAGTCTGTGTTGTGTGTTGTGTCTGTGTGTGTGTGTGTGACTGAAATTCATTGAAAATTAACCCCTAGACTGCCTATTTGACGAGATAACTCATCATGGCAAGCATGTACACTTCGCTGCCACCATGACGAGATAACTCGTCATCGAAATATTCTGACTTTTCCCTGCTCTGCATTCAGTTCGTTGACAAAAATGCTGGTTGCTTTAGCTTGGGGTATCTTTCTAGATTCTATTCATAGCTAGAAACACCATCAACGTCATGAGGCAGTCCTTTATTTGAATGTTTTGGTTGGGTTACTGGCCACAGTGTTTGCCTGGCTCCTCTCCTCGCTCACTCAACAAAATGTCAGACTGACGCTGTGCTCAAGACATGCGATCATGGCGAACTAAATTAACCAAGATTGCTTTCTTTAGCTGATGCTCAGAAAGAATTGAAGTGTAAATTCAAAGGAGAAGACAGTGATGAACATTTGTAGGATGATTTGATAGAAAATAAAGGGAGCAATCAAGAGAGTGGCCAAGATACGACTATCAGTGAGTGATGCCGGCTGCATAGGCGTAGCAGACGACAGACAGTAACTGAATTATTAGCAGGACACAGTGTAAGCGATTTTCTTGGCACTCAGCCAACGCGGTCTGATGAGAACTGGGTAAGTGACCGTGTGAGAGGGGTGAAGAGGAGGGGGGTGGAGACTGAGGGAGCATGGCCTCGTATCCATATTATCACTTGGAGAAGTCACAATGCCTTGTGTATCTATCTCTTTTTGTGTGTATCCATTTCTTTTTCAATTTTATTTTATTGTGGTTGTTCTAGTATGATTTTGTGTGTGCAGATATCCATTTGTCCAAAAAATATTATATCTTAGTGCAAACTGCCTGACTAATGTTTGTAATGAACAAGTTGAAAATGTGACAAAAAACAAAACACTGATTTCAAAACAACAGCATGTCACTAAAAATATATAAAATGGGAAAACATCATGTGTTTTATATTCTTTATTCATTTACCTTTCAGAAAATATATAATTTTATGGGTCTTTCTCCAATAACAAAGAGCACATTTTTTTTGTGAAAAAACCCTGGCAAATAGATTTCACTTAAATCTTATTTTCCTGGCAGCGAAAGGGTTAAATCTAGTAGCTGAGATCAACAAGATAATTATCACATGTATTATCAAATTCCACTTACAATGAAAGATTCAACACATCTATCTTACTTACCTTTTCATATTCAGTGCCTTCACTCAGCTTGGTTATGTGCACGGACCCTGGGTTGACAAGTGGCGTGATGAAATTCACACAGCACCCAATTGCTTCTTTTCCATCTTCTATAACTGTGTTGACCAGCTCATGGAGTAACTGAACCACAGCTGTTGCCTGTGTTTCATGGAGCAAGTTTTCATTCCTCTGCAACAAAGAATACAATATTGTGTTGTACAGTGTCAAAGCAAAATACATTCTATATGGGAATGCGTGGAAAGTGAAAGAGTGTAAGAGTCTAAGTGCGTGCGTGCGTGCGTGAGTGAGTGAGTGAGTGAGTGAGTGAATGAGTGAGTGAGTGAGTGTGTGTGTGTGTGTTCTCATGTGCATGCACATACATGTGATTAAATAGTAGCAATAATAATAAAACACACATCATGTATGTGTAAGATAAAGAGAGTGGGTGTGTTCAAAAGTACTGCATGGGATCATTTGTTCAGTGGAAAGTGGACACGAAAAGTCAATATTCAGAGGATGAATGTTGGGAAGAAGCAACGACATATGAAAAGAAAAAATCAATGATGATTGCTCAGATATGGACTAGAAGGAAGGATCTGAGGGAAACTGTGGGAAAGATGTTGAAAGTTTGAAATGAATATAAGAGGAAACTGAGGCATGAACTGGTGGACAAGAGAGGGGGCCTTTTACATAAAGGAGGACTTGCTCCTGTTTAGTTCTGTGACACATGTATACACTTGTCACATTCAACAGTCCAGTGGTTCAGCAACTGGCTTTCAAAGCATTTTAACAACAACAAAAATTATTAAAAAAATTAAAAGCACCCTAACTGTAGTGCTGATCAGTAGTGGTTGGTTGACAAGTGGACAGTGATTGGGATGACAAGGTGCATGACACATTTTTTTTGCACCCTAATTGTAGGGATGATGAGTGGTGGTTGGTTGACAAGTGGACAGTGATTAGGATGACAAGGTGCATGACACATTTTTTTTGCACCCTAATTGTAGGGATGATGAGTGGTGGTTGGTTGACAAGTGGACAGTGATTGGGATGACAAGGTGCATGACACATTTTTTTGCACCCTAATTGTAGGGATGATGAGTGGTGGTTGGTTGACAAGTGGACAGTGATAAGGATGACAAGGTGCATGACACATTTTTTTGCACCCTAATTGTAGGGATGATGAGTGGTGGTTGGTTGACAAGTGGACAGTGATTAGGACGACAAGGTGCATGACACATTTTTTTTTGCACCCTAATTGTAGGGATGATGAGTGGTGGTTGGTTGACAAGTGGACAGTGATAAGGATGACAAGGTGCATGACACATTTTTTTGCACCCTAATTGTAGGGATGATGAGTGGTGGTTGGTTGACAAGTGGACAGTGATAAGGATGACAAGGTGCATGACATTTTTTTTGCACCCTAATTGTAGGGATGATGAGTGGTGGTTGGTTGACAAGTGGACAGTGATAAGGATGACAAGGTGCATGACACATTTTTTTTGCACCCTAATTGTAGGGATGATGAGTGGTGGTTGGTTGACAAGTGGACAGTGATTGGGTTGAGAAGGTGCTTGACACAATTTTTTTTCCCATGAAGATCAATTGAACTCACCAAGTTTTCTGCAATTTCCTCGGGTTCATCATTCTCCACAGCAAATCGGAAGGTGACATTATTTCTGTTTGACAGTTCCAGAAGACATTCCACTTCCTGGCCTTCCTCCTCATAACTGAGAACTGTCAGTCGAGGTGCCTTGTCATTGGTTTTCTTCCTCTTCATTTTGGTCTTCTTCTTCTTGTCCCCAGTTCCACTCATCTCTGTTTCACTGCAAAATAAGGGGAAGAAAATACAACACATATTAGCCTGGCATATAACTATATCACCCTGATATAAAATCTGCCAAAAATATATTGTAAATGACCTGACATAAGGTCTGCCAAAAATATATTGTAAATAATATGTCACAAATAATGAAAATAAACTGAAACACAAGAGGCAAAGCCTTCATGGGTTACATATGCATCCTAATTGCTGAGGGGGCAGGGACACCTACACCCACCCCGATTATCAAAAACAATAACAAAAAAACAATAAAGTGAAAAGTGCTGGGTGGTAAGCAGCAGCTAACATGAACTTCACAAAAGTGCATTGTCATTATAACTGAAATGCGAGGAAAGAAGTGATTTCTCCCCCCCCCCCCTCCCCCTTTTCCTTTCTTTTTTCTTCCTTCAAGCCAAATTTGCTGTGGACCAGAGAAAATTAATTCAAGTTTACCATAGACACACACACAACTGAAATTGGGTTATTTTATATCAAAACTAAATTGAAACTGATTTCAAAGAAAGTTAAATACAATAAGGATGTAATATGCAAGTGAATTAGAAAAAAAAGCGCAGTCAACAGATTTATCAGCACGAACATGTACAAGAGCCTGGAACCTCACAAAAAAATGCTTTATTCATCTTTATATAAAAAAAAAATCTATGTGACAATCTACAAAAAATGCTTTATTCATCTTTATATAAAAAAAAATCTATGTGACAATCTAAGTTAAAGTAGTTAGAAGTTCATACTCATCGCCCATGAAACTTTTTCAGAGCTGTTTACAGATGTTTCTATCTGTGTAAAATGTGGCTGGTCAAAATGAGTAGAATAGAGATCAATCAAATATGTAAATGGGTTCATACTTTGTTTTTAACCACACATCATACGTGTACATATAATCACTGTGCTTACTGACAAACGGAGAGGGCATGAACTGCAGCAGGAATCCAACTGAACAATATGAAAGGACTTATCATTTCACTTCATTTCCTTTTCGGCTTTTTTAAGCAATCTACTATTAACACACACACACACAGAGAGAGAGAGAGAGAGAGAGAGAGAGAGAGAGAGAGAAAGAGATTGATGACTGAGACAGGAAAGGACATAAAAACAAAGTGAGAAATAGTGTTCAGGGTGTATGCATGTGTGTGAGACAGTAAGAAAAACAGTAAGAGAAAGAGTGAGGAAGAAAGAATGACGGAACACACTGACAAAATGATGAAAGATGAAACAAAGAGAGGGGCAGTGTGTGTGTGTGTGTGTGTGTGTGTGTGTGTGTGTGTGTGTGTGTGTGTCAGGAATCAGAATATTATTGTTTTTTTTAACTCTGTGTGCGTGTGTGTGAATCAGAATTTAAAAATTTTGCGAGGGTCAGATTTACAAACACACCTAACTTTAGTTAAAACTAAAGTTTAGAGTAATTTTAAGCTGAAAATGTGCAGTGTATGTATAAAGAGACAGAACACATGGAACAAGACTGGGACAGAAAAACCGAGTGAGCTGCAGTCGAAGGTGGTCAGACAGCTGTAACAGCTACAAGGTACATGTATTGCAGATTAATCTTTTACCAGACTGATTGTTGTATTCTCCCTTGTGCTGTGCCTGAGTTACCAGTCTGTGTCTGACCCTCTAGCTGATCTGGACTTTGATTCCCCCTATGATGCTCAACGTCTCTTCTGTCCTGCTCATCAATGTTGTAAAGAGAGCAATGATGAGGTGGTGAAGGGGCAAGGATGAAGGCAAGGAGTGTAAGGAGGATGGAGAAGGAACAGACATACAGAGAGGCGTAACTGCTGAGATTGAGCAATGGATGGTGAGGGTGTAGGGATAGAAAGCAAGAATCAACCATCACTCATAAAGAGAGAAAGCAGAGGGGGAATCTATTACTCAAAACCTTCCAGACTGGTATGTCAGGACAGATAGAATTATTGTTGTTACTCTGTGTAAGCACCTGTGTGTGATGGAACATGGTAATGGCGGACCCGAACGGACAGCAAAATCAACATCTTATTTCAGACATTACTGTTTGAACACCACCATTACAAAGAAAACCACCAGAAGGAAATGCAGCTCTATGTACTCTTCAGGAAAACATCACTATTATAACTCCTTGATTAACTGATATCACATTCAGAATGATTTGCTTAATGATGTCTCGATTTTTTTTAATTGCACAAAAATAATAAAATCTATATTTGAATCTCAAATAAACTTGACAATAGCTTAGTTTCAAAGGTCACAAATTATCCACTCCCTCAATTTCAATGGCCGTGAAAATGAATCTCAGAAATCTATGGAGTTTCAAGGAGTGTACAAACCGCGTTTTCTGTTGTTGCTGATCTCTGAAAAAAAAAGAAACAAAAAGAGATGCACAATGAAAGTAGGACTGATTTTTTTTAGTCATCAAAGTAAACAAATCTGTGTACCTGTACCACATGACTGTGGTGTTCAGCATTATATAATGCTCAATGAGAACAAACACAACAGAATACAACACAAGTGACTCAGCAGCAAGTTAATATTCAACCTGTGAATGGCCTCATGGTGGCTTCACACTAACATCTTCCTGTGAATTATTGCCAGTATTAGAGCTTGGAATGCACTGTAACAACCCTGGAGGTGGCTATTAGTATGTATGGAGGAATTCATGAAACGTGGCATGAGCTGAACCCTCAAAGTTGTATATTTCAAGATTTCATGATGACTTGTTACAAAAACAGGACCAACTAAACTAGAAAATACAACACATACAGCAGATTCATGTGTGAAATTCAAGCTGTTCCTGCTAGGACAAGATGCCACAGTCCTGTGGGGTGCATTTTTGGCTGTGTGAGCAAAATATCTAAATCTAATTACTTACCACAGGGGATTAACCTAGACAATTTTGAAAAGGACAACTTGCTGCTGACTCTTTGATGTCTGTAAAAGCATGTTGCGAAAGGGACTGCAAATTTGCCATTTCATTCCAAACTAACATTTATTCAATTGTAAGAGAATATCTGATAAAAAATTTCTTCATTTTCTCAGAACTTACCTCTCACGATTAGACAAGGAGGCTTCATCAGTCAGGTAGGCATGGCCAGAGGAGGTCCCATATGCAGTCTGCGAGGCTGTTGCTGAAGGTGGACCATGGCTCACACCACTGCTTGATACCTGAGATCGAGCAGATGTGTCTGTTTGGGACTGCTGCTGTAATTGTTGCTGCTGCAGCTGTTGAGCAGCAGCCATGTCCAGGTGACTCAGATTAGAAGCCTGTAGTACACAGTCAAAAACATTGAGAAAAAAATTGCAACATTTATACAGCTTCATGCAGAAAAAAGGACTATATTCTTGATAATCTCAATATCTTTCTCTTTCTGTTTTAGCTGTGGAGTCTCTCCCTCTTTCCTGACATGCACTTCTTCAGAGTGCACACGCAACCAGGGCTGCAAGTGAATATAAGGTCCTGACAATGAAAATAGAGTTGACTCATCTCCAAACAAGTTCTTTCCCCAAAATCCTATCCCAAACACCTAGGAAAGTATAAGGGGGGGGGGGGGGGGGGGGGGGGGGGGAACAGAAGAAAAAAAAATGAAGAGAGAGAAATAGAGACAGAGACAGGGTGAACTGCAATCCATCAATCATTCTTTTGGATTTAAAGCCAAGGGATAAAGTATTAATAAACAACTAAAAAACACAGAATACATATTATATGAACTGCATCTATCAACTAATCAAGATAATTATATAGATAGTTTGGAACAGTATTTCAATTTTCATTGTATAATGTATAAGCTGTGGCAAGTTGTACACATACAGGGATAAAAGTAAACTGGTATGGTTGGGTAAATGAGAAGAGAAGGGAAAGAGAGAGAGAAAGTATGACAGACATGAGAGATGCATCTGAAACCCCAAATCCCTTAAAATGTATATCATGAAACCGATAAATACTGAAGCATCTGAAACCAAAATCCCTTGAAATGTATATCATGAAACCAATAAATACTGAAGAGACAGATGAAACAAAAACAACTGCGTTTATCCTTTGACATAAAAATTATCCTTCCTTCTCAAGATGTCACTTTGCTATGCACAAAAACACACAGAAATAACCAACCAACAGACCAAAAAGATACACATAAATTAGATCAAGGAAAAAACATAAGCATTTTGTTAAAAACATCCAAGTTTTCCCTTCCACCTCAAAACATGATCGTAGTACAAAAGCATAAAATGTGCACAGTCAAACAGAAATGCAAGCACCTAAATCACAGCATGTAGTGTATCAATATTACACAACCAAACAACTAATTCTATGACAGAAGACTAATGTTCAAAAAGCTCATTAGTTACAATCTGTTATTGCTAAACTAGAAAAAGATCCTCATTTCTCAAGCAAAATAAACAAAAGTGTGTCAACAGACCTAAAATTCCATTATACTCACACACTACTAGTACTATATAGTTTTTCCCATGCACTCATTTAACATCACTGCAATTTTTCTTTTATCCCCCCTTTGGATGTTCTTCATTCATGATCTAACAGTAACAACCAAGTTTTTAGTACAAACAAAAATGCACAAAATGGAAAAAAGCAACAACTTCTTTCTTCCACACAACCAGTTTACTGACAGTTCTGTCACCACAGGTGTATGCTCAATAAGCTTTTTTTTCCCAATGGCCAACCAAACTCTGACATGGATCACAGGATCTTTACTGTGTATATTTCAACTTTTACATGCTTTTATATGCTTGAAAGGGGTTAAAGCACTATCAAGTATGTTGAGCTGAGGAAAAAACAAAAAAACAGAAACACAATTAGACTCAGTTCACTAAAACGCCAAGGTGGTGTTTGGAATCCCAGATCCGCAGACTGCAGATCCATGGCTCAAATCATTTGTTTTTTCCATAATGAGAAATAACAGGAAATTTTTAACAGATGAATATACACAAAAAAACGATTCTGATCTGGTCAGAAATACATTGTTCATTTATTCTCACTAATGTTAGCAGGGATCGGGTAGGGAGAAAAGAACAAAAGCTGGTGAGGAGGATTTAGTAAAGAGCAGCAGCTATTGTTATTTTTAGCTCCTTGAAGCACAGTGAAATGCAAAACCCTGTCCCATAAAATAAAGTAATAAAATAAACAAAAACAAACAAAACAAAAAAGACACCATAATTATAAGCCTTTCTTGACATTCAAAAAGAAAAGGGAATCAAATGACATTCAAAAAGAAAAGGGAATCAAATGACAGACGAAGAAGAAGAAGAAGAGAGAGAGAGAAAGAGAAAGGCAAGCAAGTGGTGACACGAGCGAAAAAGGTGGTGGAAAATCCCACAATACCACACCTTAGCTAGAAACCTTTTAGTATGAATCTGAGGCACAGAATGCATGGTGCTGCGGCTTTCCTGGAAATTTGATTACGACAATTTCTCTTTTCAGATTAAAAAAAAAAAAAAAAAAAAAGGACTTTACAAACATAAGACATAGCAAATATACACAGCACACATTAATAAAAAAAAACCACATCACAGATGAAAGTGAAGAAATCCCACCATTCCCAAACAACTTTTTTCATGTCAAATTATTCCCCATGTCCCTGGAAAAAAGATAAGTTCGCATCTTATCCGAGAAGTTGGACTTCCTGTCATCTTCCAGACCTTACTCTGGGCTTCAGCATTTTTTAAGTAAGTGAAGCCTTCATGACATGCATGTGATTCTAAGTGCATTTGCCACACAAAAACAAATCATTAAAAAACAAACACCCATCCATCCTAGAAAAAAAACAATGAAAATGTTTCAGCAATTTCTGGCATGCCACAATGTCTTTTGGGAATTTAAAACAAATAAACAAACAAGCAAACACACATATAAGAAAGCCACACACTCGGTCTCACTCAGGCAGACATGGTTGGGTGAGAGAAACGTTCAGTTGATATTAGTATCACAGAAAAAGCACGCCAGGGAAATCTCTGGTATTCACTTACTGAGGGATCTTGTTGGCCGCCAGTGGATGTTTGAGTGACTTCACTCTGGGATATGGCACAGGAATCTGTGCCATCTTTTCCAACTGCACATACATAAGAAAAATGTTTTACAACATCAAGACAATACTATACAATGAGTTACTACCATCCTAGCCCTTCCATCCTGGATGCAGGCAAAACACTTTCTTTACTGTGTGTGAATACTGAGTGTCTGTGTGTGTGCATGCATGAGCGTACAGTTAGGGGAAAGAATGTGCTATGACTATTATAAATTCAGCAATTTGTGAATGATCTGAATAAATTTCATAAGTTGAATATAACAAAAACTAGATGTACCTTCTTTTTAAAGGGTCATCTGTTGCGACACTGGCATTGCTGGAAGTGATGCTTTGCATGTGTGGGGATAGCAAACAATCAAATTTTGTTTGGAGAAATATCAGAACAAATAAAGGAAATACAACAAAATAAACAAAACTAGTAAATAATTTCTACCCAAGAATATACCTGGCAACAATTTCTGCCCCAACACATGGTTTGCAACAAATGACCCCCAGTGAAAATTTCATCTCTGCATATGCCTGGCAGCACAATATTGGAAAGCATCTCTTTCATGGTTATAGAAAAGACCTGTAAGCAGAAAAGCTTTGCATATCTCTTTGAAACTGACCTCTTCCATCCACAACAGATCTGACTTCTTGTCCAGGGGGCGTTGTCTGTTTCTGGACAGCAGCTGCATATGACCCTGGAGTCAGCTGTGATGGCTGTGGAGTGCCTGTTTGGCCCTGTGAAGTTTTAGAGTCTCCAGAACCTTGCTGCTGGCCCTGATGATGAGACATATGAATTTACAATAATTAAAACTATAAACACATAATAGATTAAATACTATTCTCAATTATGCAGCCCCTCCCGCCCGACAAAAAACAAACAAACAAAAAAAGAAACAAATTACACCAATTATATTTTGTAACATACCTTATTTTCAATACTAATTTTATCTATTTCACACAACAGTGTTTTCCTGTTATTTTCATAGATATAAATTAATTATGTCAAAATATAAACCTGTATATCATAGATACATAACCATATACAAATGATGTAAGCTGATAGTTAACTTTACCTGCTGCGGTGCGGGTGTGTTAGAGCCAGGCTGCTGAGAAACACCAGACTCAGTAGACTGAACACTCTGCTGATTCCCGGTCTCTGTTCGACGTTCTCTTTCTCTTTTCAAATGCATGATGCGGTCACGAATTTGGCGGACGATTATGCGCAAATCATCCTCATAAACAAATCCAGATGTTACCTGCACAAATAAAACGATTAGTCACTAAGGAATAAATGAATTGACATGATAGCCAACAAACTAAATTCAGAGTTAAGGTCTTGCTCAGCATACAGTATCATCTGACTGGTTCACCAAAATATCAATGGGTCATTTTCAAAACCGAGTTGGGAAAAACGCCCATTTTCTTCCTCCCCAATTGGTATCCTAACATCCAAAAATGTGAAAATTCATGTGTTATTTGGTTCTTAGTCAACAGCACTCTTGGGTGTGTAATACTTGTATGTATCTGTACATAGTGTGCGCTTATGTTTGCTGTGTAATGACCACACAATGATGTGATGAGCATAGAAAACCGTTATTACTAAACTTTATTCTGAGAGGTGGGAATACTGATTGAATGCCAAACGCTCTGCATAGTAATTCTTCGCATTAAGTTTAATTCATGCACACACAAAAAGTCTAAAATCATTTTTTGTTTTAAGCTAGCAGCTTCCTTCGCTTTGTGGAGATATTCACTGCTGGCCTGCAATGTAGTATGTCTCTCAGGTTCTTTTAAGTTCAATGTCCTGTTATCCATGACAGTGAAGTTCAGTAGTAGAAGCATGAACGCAACCCCCAAAACGAGGTATGGCTGCTAAAAATAGTAAAATGCTGGAGTTTAAAACAGTCATAAACAGAAAAGTGCACTCACAAATTTTTATCTTGATCTCAGCGTGTAACGGTCACCCTGTGATGTAACATCAACAATGTATGGGTCACCCATAGCATTTATTATATTTGAGGCATTGGACACTTGTAGAAAAACAAAAATGTTACCAGTTCCTGGGCAACAGCCTCTGCTTGGTCAGTCTGGATGTTGAAGTCAAACTGGATGGCTTCATTGTCCTTGTGCTTGTCCTTGCGTTTTTTGGCATCCACCACACGCAAGCGCATCTGGATATTGGGCCGGTTGTTCATTTCATCCTCTTTGTTGACCAATTCCACCTTAAAACCGTATTCTTCAAGGAAGAAGTCATGCTGCAACAGGGCCTTCACGGTGTACCTGCATGTACAGAATATGGTTATGCTAGTAAATGGATACATGGTTTAAAATTGAAGTCTTACTTTTGCATAACACACCAACATCTAAACACAAATATTTCCTTACATGATTAATATTGACTGTTCATCTCCAGTGAACATCATTATGGAGCATAAAGAATAACTATGCATCATGATCTATTTCCAGTGACCATCATTATGGAACATAAAAAATAGCTATATATTATATTGATTATTTCCTGAAAGAATTGGCCCCTATCTTCTTTTAACTCTCTCCATACGAACGGCGAAAGAGATGACGTTAACAGCGTTTCACCCCCAATTACCATCATCAAAATATTGCAAGTGGAAGGCTCTTATACTGAAGAGGTGAATGTTGACAAAGAATACCACAATTCTGACGACGGAAGCTAAAGGTTGGGTCATTCAGACACCCACTGGACATCTGAGGGGTCTGTGTAGAGGAGAAGAGAGGACTGGCCGTACTGCGTGAGTTAATGTGCTTGCTTTATTTATTGTGGCGTCATTAAGAGCTACTTTTCACCCATCTCTTTCAAATACAGATACCTCCAAATGGCGTCAGTAGGACTAAGAGGTACTTTTCACCCATCTATTTCAAATACTGGTACCTCCAAATAATCAATCTATAATTAGCTTTACCTTTCCTCCTTTTTGCTGCAGATGCAATGATTGATGATGTCTCGGATCTCAGAGATTGCCACTTTATCTAGTGCTTCTGGCAGCACACCCTGAAAGAGTATAAACAAATATACATATACTGGTGTATATATATATAAGCATTAAAAAAAAAAAATGTAAACCCTATCTATTGACAGAAAAAACAAACAGATAAACTTTTTTCTATAAAAGTATAATAGTGAGTTATGAAAAATCTTGATTTAAGAATTCAGTACTTAAGTTTGGTATAAAAAAAAAGTTTCATGTCAATTGTTTTAATGTAACACAACATACAGAGATAAAAGACATTATTCTTTTTACCGTAGTGACTCTCTTGTAGATCTGAGCAGCATTGCTGCATTCACTGTAGGGGTACTCAGACGATGCCATCTCCAACATGCACATGCCAAAAGCGTAGACATCCACTGCTTCATCATAGTGCTCCTCGTACATCTCTGGTGCCATGAATTCTGGGGTACCTACACAAGACAAAGCAGGACGATGTGTGACCCGTTGCTGAAGCATGGTGATAGTGTGTCCAGACTGTTGACAGCAGACAGCTCAAAGCTCCATGCCCCTAAAAGAAAGGAATGCCAATGTATGAAGATTAGTACAAAGCTCCAATGACATCCATCTTTTCCATACTGCAAAGTGAAGTCAACTGTTAACAACATATAACAATTTCTGTCACATCACCACAATATACTCTCAACATACTAACCTCCATTTGAAGACTATGAGAAGACTATCTTGCTGGAGGACAAACAAAAGAAACAAAAGACAAAAAGAAAGAAGCATTAGAAGACAAATAACACAGTAAAAGCAACAGCCTCAACAACCATATTGTTTCTTTCTTTCTTTTTTTTGTGCCAGACTGTGTCGAACACACTGGAGATTTCAACCTTTTTTTAATTTTTTATTATTTTTATTTACAATTTGCAGTTCTAGCTAATTATCTGAAATTCTGATAAAAAAAAAAAGAAAAGTCAAGAAAATGATTCCCCACAACGCAATTTATTTTAAAACATTCTGCAATGCTTGTCAGAACAGCTGAAAAATTTATTCAAAAGACAGAGTAATAGTTACTGGATTTACTGTTTGATTATAATTTACTTATTAACATACCAATCTGAAAAAAATGTAATTAAAAGAATATATTTTCAATCATTAACCTACCTGAGGAAAAAATCAAAGGATACTTTTTTTTATTTTTTTTTTATTAATCAACATAACATGCAATCTGAATATTTGTTTTCTTGATATAATAGACTTTGCAATGAAAATAAATACTTAAGGCATCAAAGTATACACATACTGACTGACACTGGACGTTGTTTTCTTTTGACAAACTGAATTAATAATCACACCTTTTGAGACTATTTCCTTTCTGTTAGTGTTACCTTTAAAAGCATTAAACTATTAACCTGTTGTTGTTATTAATGTTAAGAAATAACATTTGTTTTAAAAACATACACATATATAAGCAGAAACTCTACTTTTTTTTCTTCTTTTATTTATAACAAAACAAATAGTACACAGGTAAACACACACAAAAGAAACTTAAGCACTGACTTATACCTACTTCCCCCCCACTCCTTACCTTGGTACATGTATTAAAGTGGATATGCACTTTTTCAACAGTACACAAGACCACAAAATAAACAAACAGTTGAAACTCACCTTGCAGGTATTCCAAATCAACACATGTATAACTGAGCAACAGAAGGATTCATGATCATTTGTTGAGATCTGCCTAAATCATCCAGATTTTTTGAATTAATTCCATGGGCAAGAAAAAGTCATATATGCAAGTAATTACCATCAAGATGCAAAAAAATTTTAATCATACTTTTTTCTTCTTTTCACGTTGTTTCCATTTGGTTTAGTTCAGTAGTATCAAAGGAAAGCTAATGGCTTACCAATAACACTCTTTGCAAAGGACTGGTTCTTGAGAGTTGCTAATCCCAAGTCTCCAATTTTCACTGAGCCTGTTGGGCCAGTGATGAATATGTTGTCACACTTCAGGTCCCGATGGATGACTGGTGGTGTGCGAGTATGAAGGAAGTACAGCCCTTTCAGGACTTGCCGGCACCAGTTCTTCAATATCTTCACATTGGGCTTCTTGAACCGCTTCAGATAACTAAAAACATTTTATAAAAAAATTTTTTTTTTTAAATAAATGAAATGAAATAAATAATTATAAATTAAACAAAATAGATACTAAGATAGATAAATAAAATCTCAATCAATTAAGATCAAATAAACATGTGGTGTCTGGCCTATTTTTTCTAAAAACAAGGCACAGTTAACAAATTAAATCAATGGTCATATGCAAAAGTCAGTAGTCATTAATAAATGTTAGATCTACATACTAAGATAGGTAGATAGATAAATAGATAGAGAGAAAGACAGACAGACACACACATGGAATCATAGATAGAACATGAAACAGCTAAGTAATTACAACTCAAACAAAGTACATGTAAAATTACAACTTGTACTTCAAATGTTATATTACTTATAACATAGCTGAAACACTGACAATCAAAATCCAGTTTAACTTTCATAAACTCATTAAAATCATTACAAATTAAAACTCAATGGAATCTACAAAATTAATAGTAAAGAGTGGTAACTCTCTCCATTCACAAGGTACACAACTGGGTTTGTTCCAATGTACCTTTTATTTACCCGTGTGCTAGCTGAATTGGTAGTGAAAGCAGCACTGACTTGAAGTTGTGTACCTTGTGAATGGAGAGAGTTACCACTCTTTACTATTTGTTAATCAGTTCATCTCCTGCCAGTCCTGGCCTCATTATTTGTTAATTTTCAATAGAATCTACTTTGGCTATTTCTTCCAGTTCCAATCCATTTTCAACAAGTTCATGTGTCATGTTTCAGTCACTACTCCATGCAATTCAACTGACTGATCAAAGTAAATTATGTAGTTTTTGTTTTTAAAGTTTATTGGAGACTCATTCAGAAATTCCTTTTTGATTTATTTTAACCACATCCTCTTTGCGGTAACTTGTTTGTTTACAGTTTCAACACTAAACACTAAAACAGTGATCCCGAAGAGGATGTATTGTATATGTAGTTAAAAGAAATAAAAAAGAAATTTCTTGGGGAGTCTCCAATAAAATAAAAAACATGAATTTCAATTTTGACCTAAATCCTTACTCAAACTTTCCATCCATGCACATTTATCTACACAGTAATGAGTGCACAATAAATATTTAATTTGTGAACGAATCACTACAATTTCTTTTTATATGACATCACTGACCAAGTATCTATTTTTCCAAATGTACAGAGACAAGTGACAATACCATAACTAAATTTTAGTTTTCAGTTCAAGTATCAATTTTAAATGTGTCAAAATTGCTTAGAACTTGTAGAAGGTGTGCATACAAAATGGACAAAATGCAGACAAAGTGCATGATTATATCAATATGTCAAATGGCTTCTGAATACTTTTTGTGTATCACTGCATTAGTGTATATGTGGAAGTTAAACACTGAACAGTGTGTTATATGATACACCTAAAAAAAAAAACAAGAATAAAATGTGGTCGAACTGGATTCTTACTTGTACATTTAGAACAACAGACCCAAATACAGATGTTTTTTCCTTCTCTTGCAACAATTCATCATTATCTTACTTGGGATACAACTACTTAATTTTTCCAAATTTTCAACAGACACACACACACACACACACAAAGTAGTAATCTATTAATGACTACTTGACACTTGGGTGTCCTCAGCAATGGTTGGTGTATAAGTTTAACTTTGTCATTATAAATATATACCTTCTGTTACACAAACATTAATAATAATATGTATAAAACCATCCACATAAATATGCAACTTTAAAAAAATCATCTTTTGCTATTTCAGCAAAATGGCAATTTGATAACCACTGTTAATTACACAGGTATACCTAATACTGTAGAGTTACCATACCACTTACTACAATTGTACTAAGATCTTCATCAAATTATTAATCTGCGCAGTTAAATGAGTAATTTTGCACATAATATTTTAATACATTGTTTAACAAATCTGTTTCTAAACTTGTAAAAGTCTAAACACAGCAGTGCTTCGAGTGGGTGGAACTGAATGCCCTTTACTGAACTTCCACTTTTGGGAGAGAGATAAAAAAAGAAGAAGTATTTTTCAGTTTTCTTCATGAAAACGTGCTTATAATTGCAAGTCTTGATAATGATGAAGACTATGTCATTGTTATATATTGGTCATAATTGTGGAATGAGACATTTTCAAAATTCTTGCTGAAATTGTTATAAATCAAACATGGAGAACTTTACATGAAAATACTGCCAGATTTGCATTTACAGGTGAACCGAGCCATTTTTACACGCTCAAAGTTGAATGAAAAAGTTTGAAAACAGTAAATTCACATCTCCATATTATGACTGCTCTGTTAAATGTTGGATGTGACGACAAAAAATGTGAATCATATTTTGATGATTGCTGGGGATAAGAAAACCACCCTTAGTGCAAATCTTAACTGCTGATATGTCCACAGAGAATGAATTGTTTGAACAGTTAACAAAATAAAAGTGTGAAATATAAAATAACCATCCTAACCGTGCTCCACAGGCATCATTCAAGACTGCAAAAATAACAAAATACTGTGCACTCTTGTAGTACCAGCACTGACTGAAAAGCAAATAAACTCAGTATATGTATCTGGGTTTTTTTGGTTCCTTCCTTGCTTCTTTGCATAAAACAACATTTGTTACATGACTGTAGACACTATAGTATAATTAACAAAAGGAAACCATACTGAAATCCATTAACTTGAGATTCTATATAAAGTACCTTCAGCTTAAAAAACCCCAACTAAACAAGGGAATGGAAAATCCGCGAGTAAAAAAAGCACGACAGCTTGTATACAATGTAGTGGGAATGAATATGGTGAAAATGAGCATTAAGGGAGATGGAGAGATGAAAACATAACACTTCAAAAGATGTTATACAAATGAAAAAGGAGAGAAACAGACAGACAGACAGAAAGACAGAGAGTCAAGAGAAAACACAAACACATGGGCAGGACATGAAAAATGTTTGTATCCTGAAATGCAGTGTTTGGGGGCAGCAGTAAGCCCCCAGTATTGGTTCAGTGGGCACTACCCCTAGTGTGGTTCTAGCCCTGTGAAACTGAAGAAAATATAGAAATCCCAGGGCCAAAAATATCATGAGAACTCTTGTTAAACACCATTTTAATGGCAGGGATGTGCCGTTCATGTTCTTTCTTTCCTTCACTTTTTTTTCCCAAACATATGCATGCGCACACACCAACACACATGCATGCCTGACATCTGCAAGACGGAAATAAAGCCATGGGGGAACAAGGCAATGGTGATAAAGAAATGTGTCAATGTTCAAGTGAGAGACAGATGCCAATCAAATGAGGGTCCCGGGTTTGTCAACTTCTTCAAAGTTTTCTTGAAATTTTCCCAAAGTTACTCCTACTTTAAGTTATGAATATGTGCAGCTGGTTCCTCTCTTGCTGAATGTATTGGCAGAAGTGTCAAGCCCCACTGCATGTGTGTGACAGACTATTTAAAAGATTGAATCTGGAGTAAGTGGAAATCCAGCTTGATCCGGAAGTCCCACATATGTATATAATGCTTGATCAGAAAGATGAACATGCATGCATCTCCCCTCCTGCCCTTCTCTCTAACCCCTTCCCATACCACAGTTAAAAAAATTAGTTTGAACAGAACAGAACAAAAGAAGAATGAAATCATTACGTTTTGAGAGTTCCTGAAGTCATGAGTTCTGTGACGAGAATAATGACTTTGCGGTTTCTGTGATTGTGCTCTTCCCAGTAGTCGAAGAATCTCACGATATTCGGGTGTTGAAGTTCTTTCAACATCTCCGCTTCCTCTTTGAATCTCTGCCGTTCAGCTTTGTTCCACTTTTTATCCTGCAAAACAAACACAATAAATGGATGTTGATCACAAAACAAAATACTTTTCAGAATATACAATACAAAAAGACTGAAATGATCACTCACCATAACTTTCTAGAAGATTAATAATTTGAGCAATATCACTTCAATACAGCTGTTTATTTCGAAACTGATTTGCATTTATAAGAAAACACCATTAAATGTCACTGGCTAATATCATAACCTTTACTGACAACTTTGGCTATGGGGTATCTTATGTTTTCCCTGCATCAATCAGTTATTGTGACATTTGACACTGTTGCTTAAGCCAGTCCAGTCAACTGCACAGGCCATTAAAATTTCAGTTATGTTAAACACAAAAGTCTGTCAACAGGAAAACAACAGCAAACAAACACATACAAAACAACACAGTTCATGACATTCATAAAAATTGAACTATTAATATTAACTTGATTAGGTTCCATTTGGCAAATCTATAAGACTTAGCTGTGCTGAGGACATGGCTGTGCTGAGGATATCAGCTCTTCTACTTGATTTATCATCCTCAGATTACAACTTCGTAGTAAAAGGATATATTTTTTTCAGCAATGACTTCAAAGCTACACAAAAAACATTCTGAAAGGCCATCCTCAAGGCCTGACTAAGCGCGTTGGGTTACGCTGCTGGTCAGGCATCTATCTGCTTGGCAGATGTGGTGTAGCGTATATGGATTTGTCCGAACGCAGCGACGCCTCCTTGAGCTACTGAAACTGAAACCATCATGGCAAGTAAAACTGCCGAAAGAACAGCTCATGTCCAGTCTTTACAGTAAGTTGAATAACACTGCCTAATCACCAGACAAAACAGCACTGAGAGTACAGACTGCAGAAAAGAGAGAAACAAGAGGAAAAGCCTTCATGACTCGTGTGTGATTTATTCATCTATTAAGACATGTTGCTATTGCAGATTTCTGGTGTTCTGGTGAACAATAACTGAACAAGAAAACAGTAGACGAAGTGGCAGAGCAGGGGTGATTAAAAGTGCTTACAAGTTACAATCACTGATACAGATCTATCCAAACCACAATTTTGTCGTTGGTTTTTTTTTGGCTCACCATCAAAAACAAGAGGCTGGGTCAGTGGGTGGATATGGAACAATACCATCTTCAGCAGCCCACATCTATTGCAACTACTTTGTTTTATGGTCATAATAGAAATCTTCAAGCAAATTATACAATGTTTCAAACTTTCCTTATCTTCAGCGCAACTGACAGCTTGATAAATGGGGAAAAAAGCGAGAAAAGACAAACCAACCAAACTGACTGTACATTATCACTCCAGATCAAAGGATTGGGCACGTTTCTCCTTGACTTGTCAAGTGTGCACATTATGAAAGCCACAGACTTACACTTACAGTAAACATAATGCACTGGTAATATCCAACTTATTATCACCTCATAGCACTATATCAAGTATATGCTTTTAACTTTGACATGAGCTACTAAACAAAACTTCCTATTGCTGGAATCAGTGAACTTGCAGCTTTTGTTTTAAAAAAAGAAGAAATCTTGGTTCCAATGGCTGCACTAATAGATTATATATTTAGAAACCAGATGAACTGAGGAAGAGATTATCAATTATACTTTTATACTTTTTATAGTAACTAACAATGTTATAAGACACACATTTATAGTGCAAATTAACTTAAGTTAGGCAGTGAATAAATCTGAACCATTCTATGTTTGTCTGTGTGCAAACATACCTACTGATAATTAAATGGATGTGCACGGACAGTGTAAGTGACAAAGGGTTACATTAGTGAGATCAAATCAAATACTGATTTCCTATTTCCTGATAGAATTCACCATAGTACATTCAGACTGATGTCCTATTTCCTGGTAGAATTCCGCTCTCCACAGCTGATGTATGCTCCAATGCAACTTCCATTACATTTACAACGCAGAAGTGTTTCCTTTTTGTGACAACGCAGAAGTGTTTCCTTTTTGAACAAAAAATGATAAAATGGCAGCTTGCAGTTAATCTGAGTGTCATATCAGATAAAAGTGCTAAGTTTGTGCACAGGAATGAAAAATTTAATAGTAAAGTCAACTGACACAACATTAGAAACATTTTCAGCTTCTTTTTTAGGGGGTGGGGGTGGGGGTGGGGGGTGGGGGTGCCCTTCACAGAAGTGCACAGTCATTTTAAAAATAGAACTGTGGAAAGAACTGATTTTCTATTTTTAAGCCAAACTTTAGTTTGTGTCAGCATAGTATTTCCAGAGAAAATGAATTATGTTAAAATTTACCATGGGCAAACACACACACTCAGAGACAACCGAAATACAGTGTTATTATATAAACTCGCATAGTGTATTAACACATACGGGAGCCAAAAAAATGTCAAGGCTTGCTAAGGAACTACTACAGCAATAAACTGGGAAGCAGAAAAGGCAGACAACGTTGAAGGAATTAAAAAAAAAAAAAAGAAAGAAAAAAAGGCAGAAACAAAGAGAGCAACAGAAAAGATGAAATTTCTGCACACACACACACACACACATAAATTTAAAAAATAATTTAAAAAAATCCTGAAGGCAGGCTGCAAACTGTACTATTAAAAGACCACCAGGTAACCAGGCAGGGACAGATCATGATATGAGTGGCTCAAAATCATCATCATCATATTGGGATACCGTTTAACCTGGGATGGCAGGAGCCTTTCGTTATCAAGAGTCATTCAACATGATTCATAAGAAAGAAGAGTTGTGGCTAGACTTAAACAAATATATAATAACAAAATCATCATCTCATGGCCAGTGCTACTGAATTCATGAGAGAGAGAGAGAGAGAGAGAGAGAGAGAGAGAGAGAGAGAGAGAGAGAGTGTGTTTGCATGTGTGTATGTGTGTTTATGTGTGTAGTTTCCACGCAAACATACATTGCAAATGCTGTGAAAACATCAAACAAATGATAACTATGGATAGAAGTCTGCAGTTACTGAATAAATACTTAAACTGAACACATTGGTGACATGACTATTATAGTCATAATGCAAGAGTATACAAATAACTGGTTTGATACTGCACTAAAACTTACAACAAAGCATTTAACTTCATAGTTTTACAGTAAATGAAAAACACTCCATTCCCCACTTTAAAATATTCTTAGAAGTTAGATGCTTACTTAACAAAAAAAAAAAAGACCTGCTTTAATTTCTTTAAAAAAAATTTTCTGATAGATTTTAATCTCCCCCCCCCCCTCTCTCTCTCTCTCTCTCTCTCTCTCTCACACACACACACACACACACACACACACACTCTACACAAGTTCAAGAAGAAAAAGATAATAAAAGAAACAGAATGCTTCAAAATTTGATGGCTTTCTCAAAAACTAATTTTATATAAATAGATATTAAGACAAAACTTCATTTTACTTTGAATGCAGACACATTATAATGCAATCCTTTATTAAAAATGAAAAAAAATAAAGAAAAAAAGAGGCCCAATCCAATCAATGAATCATGAAGTGCAATCAAAAATCCTACCAGATGTGAGGTTCCTCAGCTCTGATCAGAAACAAGTTAATCCAAAGCTCAGGGTCACAGCCAAATGATACCATAAAAAGAAATGACTAAATCCCAAAAGGGAAAAAAATGCAAACCTTCTAACTTACTTAGACTTACTCTGACTTCAGTTGTTTATTGTCGTTTTTTTAAAACCATTTCCTTTCATATTTCATAGTGTCCATTCCCTTGCTAACTACTGCCAGGGTTGAGCTGGCTGGGAAACTCAGAGGAATCCTTTTTAACTATGACCAATGTATATCTTTGAGAATTACTATTTTATTACTAAGTGAGTCTGAGCATAAATGAAACTGCACACCTAAAAAAGAAAAGAAAAAGAACAGATAAAAAAAGGAGTTGAAATTGGACAAAAGTTCAGTACCAGGTGTGAAATGCCATATCAGTATCTAATGTGTTTTGTGTCACTGTGTATGAACCTGTGTGTTCGGAAAAGTGGATGTGCAAAGATCAACTGGCATATTTAAGGAAATATAAGGGAGGCATTTTTCAGTTGCAATGTTTGATTTTTTCAGTTGCAATGTTTGATTATGTTGGGAGTCTGGTAGCCTAATGTTACAATCAATCTATAACGTGTAATCTGGATAATGAGCAAAAATAGTATTCTGCAGATTTAAACTCACCCCCCCCCCCCCCCCTTTTTTTTTTTTTTTTTGAAACAGACAAATCAGTCAATGGCTGTTGGGGTTATTCAAAGGATGGAAGAAAAGGTGGGCTTTTTCTTTTCTTTTTTCCCCTCTTAATTGAAGTTATGTATATGAACAGTCTTGCCACCACAAAATTTATGTTTTAGATTTTTTAATTCTTAATTATTATCTTAATTCTTGGGGCAAATTATGTGATGACACTATTTCATTACTGCTAATCGGTCTAATGCCATATATCACTATCCATCATGCTTTACACATGAATAACTGCTTAAGTGAAATATTTTAACACGAGCTTTATGCATTAAACGACTAATAACTGCTGAAGTGAAATACTTTAATTCAAAACTGCAAAAAGAATTTACGAAAATATCTATGATCTATGGCATGTAAGTGCATGTTTACACATTTCTATTTCTGTTGATCTAGGCCTATAGATCTCAATTTACTGTTAGAAAAAAAAAAATCTAAAATATTTGCTTTCTCAGTTCATATGGTAATCAATTTCTCTCTTGTTTTCTCTCTCTCTCGTTCTCACACACAAACATACAGTCACATGTATATATATATATATATAAATAAAATCTCTCTCTATATATACATATATATATATGTATGTGTGTGTGTGTGTGTGTGTGTGTGTGTGTGTGTGCGCGCGCGCGTGCGTGTGTGTGTGTGTTGTATGCACTGTGTTTGCATGTTTGTTCACATTAGATTTTAGTTTTAGTCTGCATATATATATATATATAGACTCTCTATATATATATATGCTGTAGCCTTTCACAAAAATGTAATTTAAATATGGGAAGTAAATGTGAGTTGCACAAACCTGCAGTTCACACCATGCAACTGCTACTCCAAGTTCTGTATCCAATCCTTTGTACACTGTCTTGAAAGAACCACGACCAATTTCTTGTTCAAACTTCAGAAAACGATTATCAGGTGAATGGGCAACAGCTTTCTCAATTTCTTCAACTTCTTTCACACTCTCAGGTTCCTGTATTTCTTTGATCTGGAGCTGAAGTTTCATCCCTGTGTCAGCATATCCACTGTCAATAACAGGTTCACTCTTTCTTTCAACTGGATAGAAGTGGCCTGCTGGCAGATCAAAGAAGGATTTGTCCGTTTCAGATTTGTACTCTGGTTTCTTGTCATCAGATTCTTCTACACATTGCATCCCCCTAAAAGGCCTATTTTTACCCGAGTCCTTTTTTGTAATACTGTTAGTATCAACTGATCTATCTGCACTTCCTACTAAACTAGCACCACCACAAGTCCTTGCTTTGCTATCTTCTTGAACATTGTGACTTTTTTCACTGATGGGAGTCTGAGGTTTCTCAGGAACAGGCAGTTTAGTAACATGAAATCGTGATGGTCTCCTCACAGGTGGCACTGGTTCATCACTTTCTGCACTTTCCATCTTTTTTGATATTTCCTCTGAGACGCATCTGCGTTCTCTTGATGGAGTTGATGTTTTGGTCCTTAAACAGGAAACTCCTGTCTTTATTGCTTCCTTTGTCTCACCACCAGCTTTCTCCATACTTTGTCCGTTGCGTTCAATTTTTTTTATGCTGAAGGCCGAGCTGATTTTCTGCCCCACATCTCCAGATGCTCTTCTTATGCGCGTTCGCTTTGATTTCAAATGTTCGGAGTTATTTTCGGAAGGAAATCCTCCGCTCGGAGATTTCTCTATCTGAATCTTACTCATCTTTGTGACAATATGCCATACGAAATTTCACAATCAATATGAGCAGAACAATTGTCGGGTGCTTCAAATTGCCTTCTCACGAACTTGTGAGACACCGTGTTTGAATGTTCTGAATTTTATCCAGCTAATGATCCGCTGGGTTTACGTCGTGTTCTGTTCAAAAGTAAAGATGGCCACATGTCAAGCAACAAACCCGGGAGTCTGACACGAACATTGTCAAAAAAGAAAGAACCTTGAAGGGCTACAATGTCAACTAATTTTATCCCAAATTCATAAGACACGATGTGATCTTGAGTACGAAGTACATCCATTATTTGAAATATTCCATTTGAATCACAAACACTTCAACGACCATTTGTTTGGTAAAACAGACGTGAACGTTGTCCAAGACAGACGTTTCTTCCGAAGACAGCCCACGCGATCAGTACAGACCGCTAAAAAATTATGACGACTGAAGAAGTAATAACAAATTCCCAGCTGCTGATAAGGTTCGTACGCACAACCCCAGTAGATTCACTGTGACTAGATTTCCACAGAGCCATTTCTCCATTCAAATTCGTCCAAAGTGGATGGAGGCGTTTCTGTTACTCACACACAGGGTAAGCACAACACAGTATGGCGGACTTCACCAGCAAGACAGTTTGAAAATAGTCCCTAACCAAGAACAAGCCGATTACGTTGAACAATGACAGCTTATTTTCCCTACAGAGAAATATAAGCTAGTGTATACTGTAATATCGACCAAATAAGTTTATTTTACCGATGGGAAACGATACAAAATTAATGTGAAACAAATGGATTTCTTTTCTGTCTGCCCATGGATATATGCGTGCTTCGTCGGATATCCGTCTGCGCATACAGTAAGGTTGTGGTTTAGTGATACAGGCACACGCGTGAAGCGTCTTCGGCATCACTGCACCCTCGGTCTGTTACTGATATTTTTCAAGCAGTGCGCACGGCCGACAGTGAAGAGCGACAACAATGTGACATCGATCGTAGGATAGGGCAATCTTTCATGCGCGCGTGCGCGGTGTGTGTGTGTGTGTGTGTGTGTGTGTGTGTGTGTGTGTGTGTGTGTGTGTGTGTGTGTGAATTTGATATGTGTCAGTGTGTGTGTGTGTGTGTGTGTGTGTGTGTGTGTGTGTGTGTGTGTGTGTGTGTGTGTGTGTGTCTTGGTTATAATACAACTTGTCAAATATATATGTATGCATACAAAATACTACCCATCCATGAAAGAGACTGACTTTTTCACTGAAAGACAAGTCGAAAGACTGAATATTATCTAAGTCCACCTGAATGTCACAGTCATCTCCAATCGGTAAAATAAACTTTTGAATGAGAGAAAAATCACATTAAATGGCTAAAACACTAATGCCCTATTATCAATTTCATAGATTGATAAATATACCAGACAAAACACGAAAAGAAAGAAAGAAAGAAAGAAAAAAAAAAACGGTGGGGAAAATATGCATTGAATAAAACAGTCAACAAGTGGATAAAGGAAAAAACGAAGAACGGGAAAGCACGTAGATATTTGCTAACAGGAATGCATTAATTTCAAGTAATGGATGATACTGCAATTAAACATCAGCTGAGAACTAAGCAAACAAGCCATATTTATAATATGTAGCAGCTCTGAATTTCTCTTCTAAGTTGATAACTATTTAAGAATGAACAAAAGCATATGAACCAATCAATGAATGATTCATAAAATGTAAAAAATAAATAAATTAGAAAAGGAAACAACAAAAACAAAAAACGAAAAGAAATGTTCTCTGCATAGTACGTATATTCCGATGCAAGCGTGTGAGTGTGTTCTTGTGTGTACTGGTGCAAGACTTCAAAGTGGTTGTAATTGTTAATTTCATATTTTAGAAAAAGGAAACACGGCATATGTTTGGGAAAATTGTTTGAAAGCATGCTTCTGTACTTTCTGGGAAACAGAACTGAAATTGCATGGCAGCAGGGCATTTACCTCCGTGAAAATGATTATGTAGATCTAATGTGTCAGTCGGGCTGTGGTCAACTTTATCCTGGATGGTACTCGTAATATGCCTTTGGGTTGTATCCACTGTAATCATTTGTGTGTATCCACCCTCTTTTAATCGAAGCGGTTCAGTGATTATGCATTAATTCAGACTATTATGAAGAATCAAGCCTGTCCAAGAGGTCTTGATGATAGACCTGCTTAATGTCAGTTTGTCATGGTGCTTCGATATTTTAAAATGATATTTACAATGTGATGCCCTATTATTCTTACGTAACAAGCTCAGTTAAACAATATCGTTTCACACACCGCTTAAAACTGCACGATCTTTTTAGAATACCGCAACACCGTTCAGTTAAAGTCATCAGTTGTCGGGCACCTCCGTATTCTAAAAATGACGGGAATAAAACATATCTAACCTAACCTTTGAACTCAAGGCATGTGAGAGTGGTCTTTAAAAAAAAGATAAAAAAACAAACAAACCCTAAGACTATACATTTTGCCTCTTGAAACTGCCAAGTAAAAATCACCGTCTGCTGGCTGGGTCGTGTACGCCTAAAACACACTGAACTTGGTGTTGCATTTTCCTTCAAAAGTTCAGCTGGTTTCGTTGACACAAACTCAAACTTAACCTTTTGACAAATACGCAGACTTGGCATAAAGCTTGCTTACTGTCCTTGTCGTTGTTGTGTTGTCCTTTATCAACAGAATGTACCGTGAACATGTCCTTTCAACCGGCGGAAGAAATGAAAACTCTGGGTGTCGGAGTACGCAAATATTGTTGTATTGCTATTTACCTTCTACGTTGACTATATGTGTGACTCAGAAATAATGCTCGGTTCGTTCCCACAGCCGCATGACCTTCGCATACCATTTATATTTTGATTAAAATCTGACAGTCCATGTCGTGCACCGCTGACTGCTGAATCGCAAGATAAAAAAGACAATTTATGTGTTGTCTGTAACAGAGAACTGAAGTTGAAAAGAATAGTTTTTTTTAAACTGATTTATGTGAAATGACAGCACATTCGCGACGGCGTCAGTGTGTGATAGAGTTCCCTTTAAATTTCACTTTTCACACATTGGCAGAGAAACAGTGGGCACTCCTCTCCATTCATTTCGTCACTTCAGAAACTTTCGAGTCATAGCAGTATTCGGATTTAACACCTTACCCGAACTCTGGGTGCAACTCAGTGACGTAATGACACCGAAAACACTGAGTGAGCTACCTTTTTAGAAATCCATAAGCCTAGCCCATGAGCTATCGATTCTTCGGTGTGCCATGTCGACGTGCAGATGGCACGAGATTAGGGTTAACGTGTTTTTTTTTTTTTTTTTTTTTTTTTTTCATTAAAAAAAAAAAAGTGTGTGTGTGTGTGTGTGGTGTGTGTGTGTGTGTGTGTGTCGTCAGTGTGCGCGCGCCGTCGCGCACGTGTGTGCCCCTGTAACTCCGTGAATTTTATTTCATAGTACGGATACCTTGCGCTAATTTTGCGGGGACCATTCTTTCGACAGTGAGATCACATCTGTATGTTTATAGGTGCAAATAAAGAAGAAGACAGAAAAAAAAAAGAAAAAAAAGAATGAAACCCTTGTAGATGATCTCCGGCCGTCTCTCCGGCGGCTTTCTGACGGCTGACTGTCCGCTGTCTGTCGCTTTCGAACACAACTCTGATACAAAAAACTATAAATAAAATCAACTGCATATTTTTTTTATTCATGGCATTTACCCATGAACAAACAAATGTCAATTCATACTGGCGTGCGAACCATTTAACTTGTGACATGCATGAGTTTCGATCTCATCTTCTCTTGAATGGGATCAGCGTGTTTATTGTGGTATGCTGATTGTAAACTATTTGCGCACAGATGACTGGAACTCACACCCCATTCGAATGGTGCAATGACCTGTCCATATATAAATCAATTGTGTTCTCTCAGACTCTCTCTCTCTCTCTTCTTGCATTCACTCGGCTGGTTAGAGCCAAACACAGAATTTTTCAGTGAAATAAGTGAATGTAAAACGGTCGAAAGAGATGAAAGTATCACTGAATGTATAGCCTGGGATGAGGTCAGTGGGGCTAAGATAAAAAAAGAAAGTCCAATATGCAGAAGTGCAGACATGTCCTGTTTGCAATAGTTCGCATAGCGTTTGTGAACATGCGGATACAGCTTCTTTTGTGTGTTCATTGCCAGTCAGTAGCCAATGGCGGTGTCAATGTACAGTTTTCTATAAGTGATCCAAGTTTTGAGTATGACGCTTACCCGCCCAACCTGTCACTGCGGATGACCACGATAACAGAACTAATGATCGGGATAGTACTGGATGCCCTTTGCCAAGCTCTGACCAACCTGTCCACGGATAAAGCTTACAAACGTCTCTTTATCTGACTGGACAACGGAGTCAACGGTCAGCATTTATATCTATTATGTATTTGTATTTCTTTTTATCACAACAGATTTCTCTGTGTGAAATTCGAGCTGCTCTCCCCAGGGAGAGCGCGTCGCTACACTACAGCGCCACCCATATTTTTGTTTTGTTTTTTCCTGCGTGCAGTTTTATTTGTTTTTCATATCGAAGTGGATTTTTATACAGAATTTTGCCAGGAACAACCCTTTTGTTGCCGTGGGTTCTTTTACGTGCGCTAAGTGCATGCTGCACACGGGACCTCGGTTTATCGTCTCATCCGAATGACTAGCGTCCAGACCACCACTCAATGTGGATGGGGAGAAAATATCGGCGGTTGAGCCGTGATTCAAACCAGTGCGCTCAGATTCTCTCGCTTCCTAGGCGGACGCTTTACCTCAAGGCCATCACTCCATGTTTTCATAGTATCAGACATTACCTCAAGTTAACCTGCTGCGTGCACGCCAGTGTTGGAAATTCCCTCTGCCTTTGGCAACCTAAATGTAAAGGACAGAATGCTCACCATTTTCTTTGGTTGCTGATATCGATCGAATGTTTTCCTTTCTTTTCGCATCAGTCTCCGTTGGCATGGACCTGAAGAGAATTATGGTAACCCGTTATCTTTTGATTTCATAACTGATTTCTTCACTCGTGTTTTGTTGTTGTTGTTTGTGTCTGTGTGGGGGGTTGGGGTGGGGGTTAAATCAATTGTAAGTTTTCTTCCAAATCTAGACATTTCATATCACAACTTATTTTAACGTTCACTCACGGTTTCCACTGTCTGAGTTGACTGGTGGTAAGAGAAACTAGAACAGAGAGTGCAGATTTAATTCAATTTCTGTGATTATTACACACTGGGTTGTAGTCTGGGTTGTATTCTAGGACTGGTGAACTGTCATTGGGTTGAAGGCGTACATTCTGTGTTGTTTTGTGTCGATTTACTTTTCACTGTGTTCAATATATGTATTTAGATTTTTCTTCCCGGGAGCGGGTATCCTCGTGTATTTGTAAACTGCACCATTTCCCTGTGTCTGCGCTGTTACGTTTTGGTTAATGAAAGTAGAGTTTTCAATCGAATTTGTTGGCGTTAAGTGCATGGCTCAGGTGGGAACTTTGTGTGTGTGTGTGTGTGTGTGTGTGTGTGTGTGTGTGTGTGTGTGTGTGTGTGTGTGTGTTCTTTTTCCTGGGTTTGTATTGTTTTTGTTGTTGGTTTTTGTTGTCGTTGTAAAACTCAGGTCCCCACTGATCCAAGTCCGACGGAATGAGAGAACAATCCTTTCGCGTGACTCATTCAAGGCTCTTAACCTCTCTTTCACCTGCTACATGGAAATTCTAACCTCCTGACCACCACTGCTGACCACTCGCGTGTAAGCATCGTTTACTTCTTGCTCTACAGCTTATAGTTAACTATATACTATTAGCCGGCACACACCGCGGCACAGCTTACAATCATTGTATATATTTATCTTATAGTTATCATCGTTTCACTTCTTGGATTTGTCAAAACGTGCAACTTCAGAATTTGTTAAAAACAGTAGTAACATGCTTGAGGTGATGCAAAAAAACCCAAAAAAACAACAACAACAAACAAACAAAAAACAAAAAAAACAACACCCCCAAAAAACAACAAAAACAAAAACACCCAAAACAAACAAACAAAAAAGTAAGAAAGAAAAAAAAAATCAACTAAGAGATAAGGATCAAACAGCTGTCAAAGCATTTTAAGTGCCTGTTAATGTTGGAATGATCACTACGTTATCTTAATTAGCGATATTCGAGTGGCAGTATATGATTTGAATAACAGAAAAAAAAAAAAAGGAGAAAAGTTTAGATTATACATCTGAAATAAGAATGCAACGCAAACATAACTCTGTTGGCTGTCTGCACTCTGCTGCCTCCTCTTCCTCTCACCCCACACCCTCCCTCTTCTCTCTGAGAGCGGTCAGCCTTTGATATAATGGACAAAATGCAAAACAACAATTATCTTTACGTTATATCAGCTATACCAGAAACCGAGACAGAATAGCTCGAACAGTGTGTATCACCATGCAGGAGTGCCAGGTAATTAATACCTAGACAGCCGCGGGAAAAGTGCGGTGGGCACGGGCACACTAGTAAGACTGTGTCATCGCATCCTCTTTGTTCAGTTCGTGACCCGTGACCAGTTCGGAAGGAGTGCACGCGCGACCTGTGTCCCCTTGCCCGGCAGGATAGGTACTAACTACGGTTCAGTGCTCGTCCAAAATCAAGACAAGACTGACAAAAGTCATCGTGTTGATCCACTGGAGTCAAAATAGGCTGACAGCAGCACACATGTTGCTTATTCAGATTTAATTCATTTTATTGTCCATGATTTCCACATTCGTTCTGATTCTCATTCGGCTAAACAAGGGCAACCATATTACAGGCGGTTATATATACCTACGTTTGTTTCTCTTGATTTCGACGTGTCAGAGAGCTTGTACCATGCTGGATTTGCATTATTATTGTCATTGTTGTTTTGTTTTGTTTTTTATTGGTTTTAACATTTGTTTGATCACACTTTCATTTCCGTCATTCTTTTAAGGGAGATCGCTGCAACAACAATATGAGTATGTGTTGAAACAGACCATATTCTGTAGGTTCATAAATGGAACAGTTTTCTTGTAAAAGGACCACTTTTCAACAACAACAACAAACAAAAAGAGATACAAATTTCCGTTCATATAACATTTTATTCTGTAATAAAAAAAAAAATCTTAGCATTATAATCGAAACATCAGTGAATTGTGTTTTCACTTCAATTTACCTCAATCACGAGGAAACACGAACAGGTTTCCAAAGTTATCGTGCCCCGCGTATGGCCATTTCCCCTGCTGAAGCTTATGATGATGCATTTTGTTGGTGTAAAACGTGAACTATTAGTATAGCCCACCAGCATACTTGTGTGAACATTTCTGTAAAGTCCATTTCAATTGCTGGTATCATTATTTTCATTATGATGATGATGGAGATGGTCATGCTAATGATAATGATAATAGTAATGATAATGTATAATTTTTCTATGATGATGATCTGTTTCATTGTTGCTGTTCTTAATTCACTGAATCATTTCAAACCATCTAAACTTTTATTTAAGTCCACTGACCAAGTGTATGCGCCGACAGGACCTAACCTGTAGATCACTAGCTGCTGTTAACGCTGCCGCAGACGAGATGAATGCTTAAAAGGTGAATCGGTGTGGAAACTGATACGAATCGTGGATATGTACCGGACTAAACCACAAAAATATCAGTCAAAATAATAAGAAATACGAGGTTTTGTGTGACTGATACGATGCTTAACCTTCATACTTGGCTGGTCTTTGATTTAACAATAGAGAATCTTTCATTATATTCACGTATCACCAAGAGACGAGAAAAGTTACAAAATTCTTCTGTATTTCTGTACTCATTGTGGACAAACCGTAGGAATCGACAAGTATGTTGTCAGTCTGATTCACGGAGATTGACTGGATAGATCTCCCCAACGAAGCCCATATATACACATAACTACCAGTACTGCACAATCAACTTTTCACCGACCCTCCTCCACACCCCAGACCCCTCATTGTAGTGCCGTACCTACCTACCCACTCACTGTAATTTTGTTTACCCTTCTTTTTAGGATTAATGTTTATGTCTGTAGTAGGTCACTAAAGATCGCATGAAGCGGACTTTCCGCTTGTACAGAGGTTCAGGAACAAAAAGTATATTGTGTTAGGAGAAAAACAACAACAACAACAACAACAACAACACACACACACAAAAAAAACAACAACCCAACTCAGCGGCAAGAAAGCCGGATAAGATGGGGTGGGGTGGGGTGGGGTGGGGGGAACAGAACACATGAATGAGAAACTTGCGTGACGGATGTAAATGTGAACAGTCGATGACTGACACAAATTAACCCTCCTTTCATTTACCGGGACTACATCGGCCTCGTTTACCGTCACGAGTTCACTGTGTCACCATCGATGTCAGCTGCAGACCCGTTTTGACATGGGTAGATACAGGAGTGGCTTTAGGGGGAAGGAAGGTAACAAGAATTGAAGATATCTTCCTGATTAACACACACACACACACACACACACACAAAACCCAACATATATACATATACATATATATGTGTGTGCATGTGTACCAGTGTGTGTGTGTGTGTGTGTGTGTGTGTGTGTGTGTGTGTGCGTGCATGCGTGTGTGTGTGTGCGACTTCGCACGCGTGTATACTCTAGTAAAACACACACACACACGCAAGCACACAGATTCACACATGCATGAACACACATACGCACGCACACGCTGACACACACACACACACACAAAACACAGAGGCATACCATGTGACACCGCACACACACACACGCACACACACACACAAACGATGTCAACGTTACAGCACGATCACACACATACACTCACACGCGCGCGTGCGCGCACGCACGCACACACATACCCACACACACACGCACTCACACAAACATGCACTGGCACACACACGTACGTACACTGACATGACTGAATTTGCTGATGTCAGCGACTAAGCGACTCCAGGCAAATGGAGGTGACGTGGTTGATCAAGAGACCTGTTCTTGTGGAACCGCCAGATCACCTCATTGGGGGCGTGGGGGTGGGGGTGGGGGTGGTAGAGTTCCCACGAGCACTCAAACCAACTGGGTGCACACCATACCGCTCTTGACAGTCCTGAACGCTCATGTCAGTTGTGCCGTTCACCCCCAATATATTTTACATCACCCAGACTGTGACTATTGGCAACCACACACACACACACAGGTTGGGGGATTCAAAGGAAAGAGAAATTTAATTCCAACAAAGGTAATGAGATACCAGCAGTCGACACTTTTTTTCTTCTTCTCCCCCACCCCCACCCCCCCCCCCCCGCGTCCCCCACTCCCACACACACTCTCACCACCAATACCACTGAGCGACATTTCGTGAGCCACCTATTTTTGGCAGAAAACAATGTACAGTGTACAAGGGAAGTGAGCATTCTTTCCCCATGGTGACAGAGACGTGCCCCGCTTCATGTACGTCATGACAACAACAGTTCAAGTCGTGACTGACGTCTGTCTTCATCAGTCCCAGCTGATGGCGTGAACATGCGTTCAGGTTTGGGGTTAGTTTCTGTTTCTGTTTGTGTGTTTTTTTTGTTGTTTTTTTTTCATTTCGTATTTCACTGCGCATCTGCCGCCTGTGAACCAAATCACCAAATCATCGAGTGAATCATGCTACCCCCCCCCCCCCTCTCCCCCAGGCGTGTGTCTACATCATACAGGTTACATTATTACACTAAAGTGACCTGACGCACGCGCGGACGCGAGCGCACGTGTGTGTGCAAGCGTCTTTATGTGTGTGTGGGCGCGCCCCACGTATGACTGAAGTTTGTCTTCATCGTTGCTGATGGCGGTTTTTTTTTTATAGGTGGGGGAGGTCACTGAATCCTTATCTTGTGTGGGTGGGGGGGGGGGGGGGGCAGGGGGGGAGGTCACTGAATATTAACCAATCCTAATCTTGTGTGTGTGTGGGTGGGGGGGGGGGGGGCGTGCGCGACTGATAGCAATCGCTGTTACATTACATGTTGTTAATTGTACCCAGATTATATGACTGATTTGATCGAGTCAGTGAGCCCCCGCCTTCTTTAAGCCACCTCACTCGGACCCTCCATCGACCACAGACACACAACCAGTTTTTTGGAGATCGAGAACGAGTTTCAAAATGTGTGTGAAACCATCATGGGCAGATCTGTGTTCTCTCGAAGCCCTGCAGCACTCATTGTTTCTTCCGCTGCTGTTGACTCTTTGCTTCTCAGTACTGCCGCTGCCGCCGCTGGTTTTATCAATATATCCGAGCGCAATCAATATCATTGTAAACGACCCCCTTCAGATACGAACACGCTAAAAGGTAATTAAATTTCAGTCATTAACATTTATTGCTGCAGCGACAATACCGATAGGTGGTGGTGATGGTGTTGATGGTGGGCTTGCTATTGCTGCCATTTCTGCTGCTGCTACGTCACACCGTCGCTACGACTATCCCACAACCGCTACTGCCGCTGTCACTGCTGCTACTTCTGCCGTTATTTGTACTGTTACTGCTTGTCCGACGATGGTTTGCAGCCACCATTGCCACACCTGTTAATTCTGCAGCTGTAATGCAGTGTGTACATGGTAGCAGAACCACTCAAAGTTCTTTGACCATAGTGGTGCAACCTGCACTGACCACTGAAAATGCGACTGTTAGTGTTACTGCTATAATGAATTGCCGCTTCTGGTTTTGCTTTTTCTGCCTCTGCTTGAAGTGCACACACGAAACATGATTTTTTGCTGTTGTTAGACTACTGCTACTATTTGGCACAACTGTTGACGGGCGCAATAGCCGAATGGTTAAAGCGTTGGACTTTCAATCTGAGGGTCCCGGGTTCGAATCTCGATGACGGCGCCTGGTGGGTAAAGGGTGGAGATTTTTCCGATCTCCCAGGTCAACATATGTGCAGACCTGCTAGTGCCTGAACCCCCTTCGTGTGTATACGCAAGCAAAAGATCAAATACACACGTTAAAGATCCTGTAATCCATGTCAGCGTTCGGTGGGTTAAGGAAACAAGTACATAACCAGCATGCACACCCCCGAAAGCGGAGTATGGCTGCCTCCATGGCGGGGTAAAAACGGTCATACACGTAAAAGCCCACTCGTGTATATACGAGTGAACGTGGGAGTTGCAGCCCACGAACAAAGAAGGAGGGGGGAGATGCACAACTGTTAATTCTGCACTGAGCTGTAATGTAGTGTAGAGATGGTAGTAGAACCAACCCAATTTCTTTGACGACTTTTCCTCGTGCTGCTCAGTGTTGGGGCAGCCACCAATGAAAGTGCGACAGACAAAGCATCTGTGTTACTGCTGTAATCAGTTGCCGCGCCTCTGGTGTTGCTTTCGCTGCCGTGCGTCTGTTTCTACTACACACAGAAAACATGAGTTTTGCTATTGTTAAACTTCTGCTGCTGCATCTACTGCTATCAGCACTACTGTTCCTGTTGCTGTTATTGCTATTACTATTAAAAAAAAAAAAGTATATATATATTTTAAAGTGGCGGAGTCTAACAACCCAACGGCACTGATGAAGCCCTGAAGGTCACAATACTGCGCTGTTACTACAACAGGCACTATAATTATATACAAGGTCTTTGGTACTGCTACAACGACCACCGCTGTTGTGGTGATGCTGCTGACAAAGCTTCAAGTGAAAAGAACAGCTCCACTCCCCCCATCCCCCCCTCCCCGCCTCACCCCCTCCCCTTTCAGCACACTCTGTCTGCAGCTTCCTACTTGTTCCCTGTTCTGTTCCTCCCCTCTGGCCACACCACCCAGCCCCGGTGGTTGTATTGCCCTTTCAGTGAACCAACCTGTTCCACACACAGCAGGGACAGTGAGTGCCAAGTCCCCACTTGATTGTAACCTTCTTACTGTCGCTGGGATTGTCCGGAGGAAACACTTGACCTGGCCTTCCCTGCCCCTCTTGTTCTGCCCGCTGTCTGAAAAGATCCGGCTCTTGTGTTTTGACGGGGTCACCACCATAATAATAATAATATAGCAACGTATGCATCTCGGGCTCAACGGTGTGTTTGTCTGTCTGTGCGTTGTCTCTGTTTGCCTGACTGCCGATGGTGTTCATTATGATGATGTTGGGGATGTTGTCATCGAAGTCATTATCATCATCATCATCATCATTTTTATCATAGTTTCTTCTCACTATCATCGTATCATCACCAGCGTCACTGTTACTATTATCGTCGATGCGTAAGTGAGGAACAGAGAGAAAGAGGGGGAGGGGGAGTTAGCATGCGAGAAAGGGAGAGAGAGGGGGGGAAGAGACAGACAGACAGACAGACAGAGAGACAGACAGACAGACAGAGAGACAGACAGACAGACAGAGACAGACAGACAGAGAGAGACAGAGACAGAGAGAGAGACTGACAGAGGAATGTTGCAGACGTGGCAGTTTACGTCAGTTTACAGTGACAATGAGTCCTTCTCTTCAAGGAGTGTCTGAAGAGAGACAAATGGCAAGAGACCACTGCAAACAAACAACAACAACAAAAGTTATGACGTTGGGCGCCTATGGATCTCACTTTCCACCTTCTGTCCAGTGAGGCGTTTACAGTGTGGCGAGTGGTTTTGACGGGACACTGGGTCTGCTGTTTCGCCGTGCCTGTACTGTTCCTTGGATGGATAAGTCCTGAAATCAGACAAACAGCAGGCTTGATTGATGTGTGACCACCACCTGTGGTTCACGGAATAAGTGGTGTGGTGGGCACTGTACGAATCCGGCGGAAGTTATGGACATTTTATAAGCAATAAGGAAAGCTTGCTAAGCAAGGCAAGCAACCGAACCAGCCAACAACAGTGTGTCATTCTAGCAACTGGATGGCCAGCCAACCTGCCAGCTGACCAGACAGGTTCCTCAGGCGACATCCGTCAGTACATGCATGAAAATGACAATTGCTGTGTCACGTGTGTGTCGGTGTGTCTGTGTGTGCGCGCGCGAGTGTGTGTGTGTGTCTGTCTGTGTGTGCGCGCGCGAGTGTGTGTGTCAGTGTGTGTGTACGTGTGCATGTGTATGTATGTATGCCGTATATAATTGTGTCTGCTTGCGGATTATAAACTGATGACTCAAAATACTCAGTTATTAAAAGCGAAATACTCCGACGAAGTTGAGACATCCTATTTAAATGTACGGACGTCACGACCGGAAGTTTCCTGTCGGCAGTGATAATTTCTCACTTACTTTGGGTACGACTGCAAGCGATCTGTACATAAATATGACCGAAACGTAAAGACTGATCAGTAAGGGCGCGGCAGAACTGTTGACAGAAAAACAAACACAAAACATCAAAAAGCCGATAGATAGCACACACACACGCACACCCACACCACACACACACCCACCCACCCTGGAGTGGAGTGATGGCCTAGAGGTAACGCGTCCGCCTAGGAAGCGAGACAATCTGAGCGCGCTGGTTCGAATCACAGCTCAGCCGCCGACATTTTCTCCCCCCCCTCTATTAGACCTTGAGTGGTGGTCTGGACGCTAGTCATTCGGATGAGACGATAAACCGAGGTCCTGTGTGCAGCATGCACTTAGCGCACGTAAAAGAACCCACGGCAACAAAAGGGTTGTTCCTGGCAAAATTATGTAGACAAATCCACTTCGATAGGAAAAACAAATAAAACTACACGCAGGAAAAAATACAAAAAAAAAGAAAAAGACAAAAAAAAGGGTGGCGCTGTAGTGTAGCGACGCGCTCTCCCTGGGGAGAGCAGCCCGAATTTCACACAGAGATATCTGATGTGATAAAAAGAAATACAAATATTTGTTCGAACACTGTGCCTCTCAAGGCCTGATCAGCACGTTGGGTGCATGTGGAGAGCAGGCATCTGCCTTTGTTGTTTTTTTGTTTGTTTTTTCTCGTATTGATTTTTTCTCCTTTTTTTTCTTCTTCCTTTTTTCTTTTTTTTTTTTAAAGCAAATGCAGTGTAGCTCACATCAGTGCGCTCGCTTTGACACCTCTAAACTGAAACTGAAATTGTCCCCCCGCCCCCTCTCTTTCTCTGTCTGCGCATTCAGAACACACACACACACACACACACACACACACACACACACACACACACACACACACACACAATGTTGTCGCCATCGTCATCATCATCGTCGCCGTCGTTATCACCACCAAGAGCATCATTATCATTATTGTTACCATTATATAATTTGTACCACGGACGATGTCGACAAGATATAGTTTTTGCCTTGCTACATCATCATGTCATCAACATCATCACAATCAATTTCACTGACATCAACAAAGTCATCAGTCATGTCGACAGGCAACCTCCGTGTTCACTCATCATCATCATCATCACCATCACCATTATCATCATCATCATCATCATCACCATTATCATCACCATCATCATCATCATCACCATCATCATCATCATCATCACCATCACCACTATCATCATCATCATCATCATCATCACCATCACCACTATCATCATCATCATCACCATCATCATCATCATCATCACCATCACCATCATCATCATCATCACCATCACCATTATCATCACCATCATCATCATCATCATCACCATTATCATCAATCGTCACCACCGTCATCATCATCATAAAAATGTCCATTAAAAAAAAAAAAAAAAAAAATCGTCCTCATCGCCATTTGTGTAATCTCTTGCAGGAAGATGTGAACTTTGGGCGAGACACAGCAGAGTTAACAACGACCCAGAACCACTTAGTTGACGCGATTCCCTTATTTGCACATCGTGTTTCACGCTGTCCTTACTTACCCACGACCTTTTTTGAAAGTGGTATCGCTAGCGATGGTGTCAGTGGTGTGACAAAGACTGCAGGACATTCTAACAATACGGTTACAATGAGTCACGTCCTCTACCGGCTGTGGACTCGTTAGTTTTGTCTTCAGACACTCCTTGCCTGGGGTTGATGGGCTCCGCTGTCGTGACGTCCAGGTGTTCTTGATCCGTGTTGGCTGATGCTCTCTCTCTCTCTCTCTCTCTCTGTATTTGTATTTCTTTTTATCACAACAAATTTCTCTGTGTGAAATTCGGGCTGCTCTCCCCAGGGAGAGCGCGTCAAGGTCTAGTGGAGGGGGAGAAAATATCGGCGGCTGAACCGTGATTCGAACCAGCGCACTCAGATTCTCTCGCTTCCAAGGCGGACGCGTTACCTCTAGGCCATCACTCCATCATATGTCTCCACTTCCTCTGAATATTTCATAAATACTCTGAATCCCCA
>NC_134883.1:4829199-4834199 GCF_041734735.1 Babylonia areolata
ACAGACACTCACAACCACACACACACACACACACACACACACACACACACACACACACACACACAGACACTCACAACCACACACACACACGCACACACACACATACACACACACTCAAAACCACACACATACACACACACACAGACACACACACACACACACACACACACACACACACAGACACTCACAACCACACACACACACGCACACACACACATACACACACACTCAAAACCACACACATACACACACACACACACACACACACACACACACACACACACAGAGGCATGGACAGCACACAGCTTCAAACTGCTGGATGGGTCTTCAGAGAAGTTATGAAAGATGTTTGGAAGTGGGAGTATAGTGATGGTCAGTCGTGTCCGCCGGACTATGACCTCCAGAACAGCAGAGTAGAGGAGGCATCTTGGCTGGAATTTGATTTCTGTGGAGCGTGTCTTCCCCGTTACCAGGGAAGCAATATATATGTGTATGCAAAATTTGTGTGTGTGTGTGCGTGTGTGTGTGTGCGTGTGCGTGCGTGTGTGTGTGTGTATGTGGGTGTGTGTGTGTGTGAGTGAGTATGTATTGCACTGAATGGTGATCAGCAAGTATTTAGCGTGCATGGCCCATCAAAACAGAAAGTAGTGAGATGTCATCACCCTTTCCTCACATAGGCTTTCCTATTCACACTGTCCTCTTCTCTTCACTTGACAACGGGCCTATGGTCCGAAACGTCGTGTAAAAACAAAGAGGATTCAACTACCACCCAAAAGGTTTTTAATAAACTTTAGTTTTTTGTCTTCCCCGTTACATCCTCACTCTCTCCGCAGCCAAGAGGGTTTTAGGACAGACTCTGCTGTCAATGACTCCCCACTGCAGTGGAGAAACCATTGATCATACAGCTCTCACTTTGCTGTTGGCCCAGCTGTAAGCTTATGTCAATCCCTGATGAGGCTTATGTTGATAATTACAACAGTAAATAATATAATAACAATAATCATCATCATCATCATCACACTATCCGGAAATCTGCTCTAGGTTCTTTACAAAATACTTCTGTTTGCATAACACATTACATCAACATTAAATGGGCGGCAATTCCTGATGGCTGGACCCTGAAAGAAAAGAGTGCGTTGACCGGAGGATTTTGTTCTGACAGATGAAACGCTGACAAAGAATCCGATAGTGGTGGTAGTTGGGGGGCGGGGGCGGGGACGTGGGGGACGGAGACTGAGGGCCAGTATATCCGTACAATCTTTAACCGCCGCAAGTTCTTAAAACCAGTTAAAAAAAATTGACTTTCAGGCAAACACCCACAACACAATCAACAATACAAACACACATAACCACACCACAAAACAAGTGAACAACACAGGTCAGTTATCAGCCACAGAGTTGTGAATCATTACCCCCTACTCCAACCCCCCCCCCCCCCCCCCTCCTTTATCTGAAGAACATGACCTGGACACGATCAAACCTGACAGCACAACGATTATGGAAGAACACTGACCTTTTCTTTACGGTCCTTGAACCATCGATGTTTGAACAACCACTTAACTAATAAGAGCCCGGCCATTTCGGCTGGGAATGAAAATGTGAAAGGGGACAGGCCAGAATAACTCGTAAATTCAGTGAAAGAAGAAGAAAGAAAGAAAGAAAAAAAGAAAGAAAACAAGAAAAAAGAAAAGAAGTACAACATTAATGGGGAAAAGTCAAAAGTACTGTTATTTTTCTGATGAAGTTGTTGTTTGAAGTAGGTTACTGTGCTCTCTGTCTCTCAGACACACACTGTTTCTCTTTCCCTCTCTCTGTCTCTTACACACACGCACACACACTCTCTCTCACACACACACAATCAACAGACACTCTCTCCTGTCTCCTTTCCCTGTCAATTGATGGATGTACGCATACATCAGTGGCCGCATACTCGGCGTGTCAGTGTGTATTAATATTTATCGGAAGGTGATGGGAAAGGGGAGGGGGGTGGAGGTGGGGGTGGGGATGGGGGATCGAAATGGATAGAGCGATGGGAGGTGGATTTTTTTGTTTTGTTTTTTGTTGTTGTTGTAAATATACCTACCTGTTGCTATGTTTTTGCCAGCGAGATCATGCATTTTGCGAAAGCGCAATGGTTATGTCACGATGCTCTCTTGTCGCGTCACGAACGCGATGTCAAGGGCTCATAATGTGAATATCACCCGCAAGTCAGGTGACAGCAAAATGTCAGTGCATGGGTGGGGACAGACACAAATCCAAAAGAAACTTTTAACTGTTGTTGCTTGAAGAAATCCAAGGACCGATCTCCCGACACGCAGGCGCAGAAAGTCTGAAGGCAATAATCGTACGTCATCGGCAAAAAACGTCAGCATTGTTCGTGTTGTGTTACGGGGTTTCGTCATCGATATCCTCACAGACGCAACGATGGGGCATTGATTGCTTCCGGCAGAGGAAAAATTGCGAGTGATGAGGGGGAAATAACGTGTCGTGTGTGTGTGTGTGTGTGTGTGTGTGTGTGTGCGTGCGTGCGTGCGTGCGTGCATGTGTGTTCGCGGTGTGTGTGTGTGTGTGTGTGTGTGTGTGTGTGATGTGAGACACGCGCGTATGCGTGTGTGTATACATTTGTGCATATAATTCTAAGTGACAAAATACACAAAAACACAATCACAAAAAAAAAAAAAAAAAAAAAAAAGGCACTTGCGGTTGGTGAAATAACCACGAACGGAGTAATACCGTTTGAAAAAAAAACCCATTCCATTCTGATTAGATGTCACATCCACACATGAATAGATAAATGAATAAACAAATAGATAAATGAATAGATAAATATATTTATATAAATAATCATCAGAGAGAGAAAGAATACCCATAAACATATAGTTGTGATGGTGTGTGTGTGTGTGTGTGTGTGTGTGTGTGTGTGTGTCTGTGTGTCTGTGTGTCTGTGTGTGTGTGCTTGCTAACAATGTCTCTTCATTTTGTAAATCGAAGTTAAACTGAAAGCCAGAGCCTAAATCACAGGTTCACTGAAGTTATTTGTAATTTGTTTTTCGTGTTCGTGTTACATTGATAGTGTAATATGAAAGTCGGAGATAATGGAGTATGTACAACAAAACGGAGGACAAAATTTCAAATAAAATAAAACGTCCATCCAAGATGTTGCAGACATACTACTGACAAACGTTATTCATTTGACGGGCGCAATAGCCGAGTGGTTAAAGCGTTGGACTTTCAATCTGAGGCTCCCGGGTTCGAATCACGGTGACGGCGCCTGGTGGGTAAAGGGTGGAGATTTTTCCTACCTCCCAGGTCAACACATGTGCAGACCTGCTAGTGCCTGAATCCCCTTCGTGTGGATATGCAAGCAAAAGATCAAATACGCACGTTAAAGATCCTGTAATCCATGTCAGCGTTCGGTGGCTTATGGAAACAAGAACATACCCAGCATGCACATCCCCGAAAGTGGAGTATGGCTGCCTACATGGCGGGATAAAAACGATCATACACGTAAAAGCCCACTCGTGTATATACGAGTGAACGTGGGAGTTGCAGCCCACGAACGCAGAAGAAGAAGAAGAAGAAGAAGTTATTCATTTGAGACGGACCAATTTTTCTTTTCATCTTATGCTTGAGGAGTCATCACATGAAATGGTTTTCCTCAGGAAAGAGCGTCAGTGTTCATAAAGAAAAGGCCAACAGAAAGTTCTTTGTTACTAATCGTACTTTAGTGCCAATAGCTGCCGTTTACAGTAATAGCGGAGAAATATTTATCTTGTAATGACTTCAAAGGCATGGGTAAGGGAAGGATCATAAAAACGATATAATCACTTTAGGTTCTGACTTCCTCCACGAGCCAGACTACACACTACACGGGCCTTGTGTCCAAGCCGGAAACAAAGACGGCGTGTTCCGCCGCCAGTCCCCTCCCTTGTGGGATAAGTTACCTAACTTGTTGCCTAACTTAGGTGCTGGGTGAACCGTGACTCGGCCTTAACCTTGGCCTACATACAAAGTGATGTAAGGCGCCCAGTGACTACAAACATGACATAATTGCCCCCTTCTGCTCCTCAGTTCTGGACATCATGATGGTTGATCAGGTGTTGGGCCCGGGCTGTTATAATCGGTTTCGCCTCGCCTCACTTGGGACTCGAAGAATGGCAAACTAAAGACACCAACACAACACAGCGTGATGCGATTTTGGTCACCTCAAATCAATACAATACTTATTCGCTTCACTTCCGCTGTCGAAATAGTGTCTAAAGACGCAATAACTCGTACACTACACACACAAAAATGTTTAATTTTCAGTCATCACCAGGTTCTTCATGAAGATTTCCATTGATGTATGTGCGTGCGTGTTTGATCTATGGTGCATATGCCAGTGTGTTGCAAGCAGCAGTGTCATGTACGTCTGTGTGTGAGAGTGTTTGCTTATGTATTTGTGCGAGCGTGTGCGGAGAGAGAGAGAGAGAGAGAGAGAGAGAGAGAGAGAGAGAGAGAGCCTGTTAAACCTCCCGAGCGCCCATGCATAAAAATTGCCGGGTTCAATTTACTGTCTTTATCGTTTTTCGGATGGCGGCCGTACACCCTTCTCTGATCACCGAAAATAGCACCGTGTGTGTCCCTGCTCTGAACGTTTACTTCCTTCATCGTCGTAGAGTAACAACATCACCCTCTACGGTTTACTTCCTTGATCGTAAATGGATTTTACTCCCACCCCCCTCAAACACACTCACAACATCTGAGCGCGGAGTTTCGCTCTGGTCGATAGACCATCCGCCCAGGAAACGATAACACTCTGGTTTCAAGTTTCGATTCACATCCTGATAACTTTTCTGTTTCTTTTTTTCCTTCTTCCATCCATTAGACTTTAAGTGGTGGTCTGGATATCAGTCTTTCAGACGGGTCGATAAACGTACACCCTGCTTTTAACGCAAGTAACAAAGCCTGCCACAGGATCAAAAAGTGTTTGACACTGAACGCCATTCTGGTACAGGAAA
>NC_134883.1:4839199-4841699 GCF_041734735.1 Babylonia areolata
AGACTGATGGAGGAAACAGCCCTGGATACTACAGATGGAGGAAACAGCCCTGGACAATACAGACTGATGGAGGAAACAGCCCTGGACAATACAGACTGATGGAGGAAACAGCCCTGGATAATACAGACTGATGGAGGAAACAGCCCTGGACAATACAGACTGATGGAGGAAACAGCCCTGGATACTACAGACTGATGGAGGAAACAGCCCTGGACAATACAGACTGATGGAGGGAACAGCCCTGGATACTACAGACTGATGGAGGAAACAGCCCTGGATACTACAGACTGATGGAGGAAACAGCCCTGGATACTACAGACTGATGGAGGAAACAGCCCTGGACAATACAGACTGATGGAGGAAACAGCCCTGGACAATACAGACTGATGGAGGAAACAGCGCTGGACAATACAGACTGATGGAGGGAACAGTCCTGGACAATACACTGATGGAGGAAACAGCCCTGGACAATACACTGATGGAGGAAACAGCCCTGGACAATACAGACTGATGGAGGGAACAGCCCTGGACAATACACTGATGGAGGAAACAGCCCTGGACAATACAGACTGATGGAGGAAACAGCCCTGGACAATACAGACTGATGGAGGAAACAGCCCTGGACAATACAGACTGATGGAGGGAACAGCCCTGGATACTACAGACTGATGGAGGAAACAGCCCTGGATACTACAGACTGATGGAGGGAACAGCCTTGGATACTACAGACTGATGGAGGAAACAGCCCTGGACAATACAGACTGATGGAGGAAACAGCCCTGGATACTACAGACTGATGGAGGAAACAGCCCTGGACAATACAGACTGATGGAGGAAACAGCCCTGGACAATACAGACTGATGGAGGAAACAGCCCTGGACAATACAGACTGATGGAGGAAACAGCCCTGGACAATACAGACTGATGGAGGAAACAGCCAAGGAACATTAGGAAGTAAATGAGTGGAATGAAATGGTGCTCCATGAAGTGAAGCAAGATAACCGCGTTTCCTTTGCTGTCAGGACATGCTGGATCTTGCTTTCCAATGGAGGTGTTTTTTTTAAAAGTTTCTACAGCATTCTTTGGATGATTTTCCACCCTTCTCTCTGCAAGAAAAACGCCTATGTCTGGAAGATGAGAAACAATAACAAGAAGTGTTTTCTTCTTATTTTTCTTCTCCTTGGTTTATTATCTGTTTACTACAATGTGATTTCAAGTTGACACGTCTGCATCCATTCCCATTTCAGCTTTGCCGATATTGTGTATATAGCGAGTATCTACTGTTATTTTACATACCCAAATAAAACCACTTCTGCCAAAACACAATGGTAGGCCTATTTTCGGATTGTACGGCTATAAACGAGAGGGAATATAAAGGAATGTAATTTATTGACAAATTTTTTTTTTCTGAACCACCGATATAGTAAAACCACAAAGTCCAGAGAAGTGAAAATGATAAACAACTTCGCATTAAAACAACAACAACAACAAAACAACAACAAAACAACAAACTAGCAAGCGAGCAAGCAAGGAAGCAAGCAAACACTCCATGAATACGATAAAGTGAACGACGGGTAAGCGTGTGAAGGAGTGACCCACACACTGACTTAGTACACATCCACAAACTGAGTGGGGACCAGTTTGTCCCAAACACACTATCAATGACCATTGATCACACACTATCACACGAGTCACATGCTTTGTTTGGAATTCAACGCGTTTATCACACCATAAGATGATATCATCGTTCCACAAGATATCCACACAATGGCATGCTGCCCTTGCAGTGTGTATTTATCAGTCAATCAATGTAGATAATGATAAGCACAAAGAAAAGATGGATGACTCAGTCAGTCAGTCAGTCAGCACCGTTTTTAACTCTCTCCATACGAACAGCGAAAGAGACGACGCTAACAGCGTTTCACCTCAATTCCATTCCATTCCATTCATTCTCCTGCCCGGGATGGGCGTAGAGGAGACATGAGGGACGATTCCGTAGTCAGACGACGCCATCCGGTTCTATCTTCTGCCTGTCGTATCAGCGTAGCGCTATCCATATTGGTCCATTCCTTGATGTTGTCCATCCAGCATTTGGCTTGCCTCCCTCTTCGCCTACCACCCTCTAGCGTTCCCTGTAGAACTGTCTTTTGCAGTGAATTGTGGCGTGTCACATGCCCGAACCATGACAGCTTCCTCCTTTTGACCACTGCTAAGAGTGGTTCCAGTGGACCCACTAGCATAGTTATTTGGCTCTTGACAAAGTCATTGGTCTTTCTGTCCTTCCATGAGATTCCAAGCAGTCGTCTGAAGCATTTTGTCTCAAACGCCTGGACTTTCCTAGTAGTCTCTGCTGTTAAAGTCCAACTTTCACATCCATACAGCAGTATGGATAGCACCAGGGATCGGTACAGTTTGATCTTTGTTGGAAAGCTGATCTCTCTGCTCTTCCAAATCTTGCTGAGCTTAGCCATTGCTGATGTTGCGATCGCTATCCTAATCT
>NC_134883.1:4844199-4846699 GCF_041734735.1 Babylonia areolata
CAGACAAACACACACACACACACACACACACACACACACACACACACACACACACAGTGAGTGAGAAACAGAACATATAGACAGACAGCAACAGAGAGAAAGAGAGACAGGGAAAGTACAAATGCTACAAACTTGAAGAAGAAGAAGAAAAAGAAGAAGAAGAAGAAGAAAGTCCTATTTTTCCTTGTGAATACGGAAAGAAATTATAGTGGATTATTATCAACGAACGCTTCAAGGCTTAAATCGAACCGAAAGGAGTACAGGCATGTGTGACAAATCTGATTGTGGTGTGAGAACTTTAACTGCTGTAGCCTATCTTCAGATCTGACGCAATAAGCTTGACACGAAAATGTTAATTATGTCTCAGGAATATGCACAAGGGACATTGTGGGAAACCAGGCTGTTGTTGTGTAATGCGTTGGCAAAACTCCGAGAAAACTGATAGTTAGACGGAAGGGAAGCATTTCAACAACAGCAATATTTGCTGATGACAGCATGAAGACTTCGAAGAGAGAAAGCATAATTGAAATGTTTATCTGCTTTTGACACAGCGTCTACTTTTTCAAAAGAGTCAAAAGCAGTCGGAATTAGCTGACGTCGAGATTTTCCCGCAGTACTATGTGAATAAGAATGTTGATTTTGTTTATGACGAAAAATAAGATTAATAGCTTTTCACAATTTTTTTATTCTATATTTTTTAATTAGTTATACAGCTTTTACAGGTGGCGGTTAATCGATCACAGAAAGACTGGTGACCTTCGGGCAAAACTATGGGAATGCACTCACACACACACACACGCACACTGGCACACACACACACACACACACACACACACACACACACACACACACACACACGCGCACACGCACACAGATACCCAAAAAGTACTTTCGACATACAGAGCGGCGCCATTATAAAAGACTGAAATTCTGCGTCACCGTCGCTCGCCATCTCCCACATGAAAAGAGAGTGGTGGCAGTGGTAGTGGTGGTTAGTCTTATCCGCAGGTAGCCATAATTATGACAAATGAACATGGCTGTCATTGTACGTAACCACTATTTTCTTCTTTTTTCCCCCTTCGTGTTCAGTTCTGCTTTTCAACATCGCGTTGGGAGAGAAAGCGAGACTGAAATTCGCCAGCTGTAATTCTGCACTTTCAAAATAAACTGCAAAATCGCTGAGTGCAGTGTTCCAGGTGAGAGAGGATTGTGTGGGTAACTAATTTTGACAACCCAGCCTCCGTGGCAGCCAGGTAGTGTCTTCAGTAGTTTTCGCCATCCTTTGTGGAGAATGACGACGGACTGACGTGCTGGAAGCTTATCTTGACAGGTCTCTCAGTCCCACACAACACTGCATCCTACGACAGGAGGTTGATGGTGGTGTGGAGGTCCAGTTACAGTCAAAGGTTGACAAACCTTTAGACCTGCCACCCCTGCCCTGCCCCGCACAGTGGCACAGTTGAAACAAGTGGGATAAGTCTCACGTTCTTCTGATTAGAGATCGAAGAGTCACCGCAATCACGATCTCACGAGTCATTCACAGTGGTGTGCGATGCTTTGTAACTGACACTATCTTATCGGGACAAGAACGAACAGCGATGCCCAACAGGCCAGGGCAACTGATCAAGAAGGCCACGGCCACACAAAATACGTCATACCTGTATCGCGATCATGTGTGCATACCAGCACAGGTGACTGATGGATGAAAAGATAGATATCTAGTCAGTGTCGTCAAAGTGTCTGGCCTGTCCTAATTAAGGCTGCTTGATGAGCCAAAGTCCAATGACACGGAAACAAGTCGAGCATTGTTCCAACTTATTTTGTATTCCCATTCATAAGGTCCGCTTGTACTGTAGTTTATTTAGTTTTCAAGACCCGACTTTAACTATCGAAGATATTTTGAAAACGTCATTATACTTGTAGCAAATACAATGATTTGTCTTCCTGTCTTCGTTTGAAACCAAAAAAGACGTAACAAACCCATAACCATAAACAGATTCATTCGTCGAAGCACATGAAATATATTATTGTGCTCTTCTTCCAGACTACCCCTATACTATTCCCCCCCTTTATGCATAAAGTATGTGTGTGTGTGTGTGTGTGTGTGTGTGTGTGTGTGTGTGTGTGTGTGTGTGTGTGTGAGAGAGAGAGAGAGAGAGAGAGAGAGGGTGGGGATAACAAGAATTATTATGCTTTACGAAATAATAGTGAATACAAATAAAATCATACCAACTACAAAACACTTGCTGTGGAAGCATACGTAAAACTACAACAACAAAACCCAACAACAACACAATAGCAACAATATCATTATGGTTTCCCTTTGTTGAGACAAACACTATCGGGTGATATTTTAATTTGTTCATTTAACCAGTCTGCCAACAGGCGCCATGTATCTGTCCACAAGTGACAGGCCGTTCATCACAGCAGCATCTGGACCATGTTCAGTCTGTGTTCGCGACCAGATCTCCAGCATCTAATCGCTCTGTATCTCTCTCTC
>NC_134883.1:4851699-4861699 GCF_041734735.1 Babylonia areolata
CACACACACACACACACACTGCTGATTGATTTCAAATACAGAACGTTCCGTCACATTCGTACAGACATTTCAGCCCAAAGCTTGCATTTAACTTCTTAAAGTGGTTACATACAGGCCGCACAGGAGGCAACAATACTGCCGTTCAGCTCATCACCCCCCGATTCAGAGAGGAAAAAAAAGAGATGAAAATTCGTAAAAAAAAAAAAAAAAAAAATCAGTTGGAATACAGAAGGCAAACAGAAAACACAATATTGGAGTAGAATACTGCAATGTGAGCAATGGTACCTTTACAATCTCATTACCTATTCATTATAAAAGGCGATGTGGCAGAATCAATTAGGCGTTTCACTTCTGATGCACCATTGATCGGGGTTGGAGGCGCCGTTTCGGAAAGGCCTATGGAAAGGCACTTTACTTCGTTTTCCCTCACTCTATGCAGCTGTGAGTGAGTACCCGACTTCACCGTAGAGCTGTTTAACAACCTATCGGCAGGTTGTTCTGTACAGATGTCCGGCAGTTGTTTTTCGGTGGTTAAAGATGTTCAGTGCTGTGGTCCGTTACCCGACTTCGGTTTGGGAAGGGTTAAATAGGCGGAAGGAAAGCATTAAGCCCCGCCTTCCTACACCGAACCCGAGATACAGTTGTTGTTGTTGTTGTTTTAACCTCATCGTTAGAGCAGGACAGGACACGTTGTCCGCATGACAGACAGCAGGATCCCGAAGATGCTACTGTATGGCCAGCTGAAGGAAGGCCACCGCCAACTTGGAAGACCCTGCAAGCGCTTCAAGGACACATTGATGACAAACCTCAAAGCCTGTGACATACTGGGAAACTGATGCCCTTGACCGCTCTCGCTGGAGGATGCTGCGCTCTAGTGGCATAAAGACGTTTGAAAACAAGAGAACGCTGGCGATTCAGGAGAAGCGTGAGCGAAGGAAGCAGGGCTCAACTTCTGGAGACGTTTTCCCTTGCAACACCTGTGGGAAGTGCTGCACATCCAGAATCGGCCTCTTCTCCCATATGGGGACACACACCGACAGATAAGCCTGCCTGCCTACTCATCCGTCGGTCCGACGGGAGACTCCATCGTTAGAGCAAGGACGTCTAACAAGAGTCATTTTGGGGAGTGGTGGTGAGGGAGGAATAAAAGGAGTGTGTGTGGGGAGTGGACTGAGGCAATGGGCCGAATGAAGGAGCGGACGAATGCATATGTAAGGGTGATTCTTTGTCAAATGTCAACGTTTTTGTGATGATTTTGTGTAGCCTGACCAGGAAAGGCAATTAATTCATTTATTGGTCACTGGTGATCGATGTCACGATTTTATTTCCAATTAATGGGAGGTTATTTGTGTGTGCGTGGGTGCGTGCGTGCGTGCGTGTGTGTGTGTGTGTGTGTGTGTGTGTGTGTGTGTGTGTGTGTGTGTGTGTGTGTGTTGGAGATCGTGCTATCTGCAGAATTACGCTTCTTGAAAAAAAAACATCCTGCGTGTTTCATGAATTGTACATGAGAACCAGCTCCTTGGAGCCCACAAGAACACAACAGCTGTTCTGAGCTGATCAAAAACCGCACAATCACAAAGCAAAAAACCAGCAAATAAGTAAACGAACAGAAAAAAGCAACAAGAGCAACAACAACAGCAGCAGGAAATCTGTGTCTTTGCTCACAGTACCCTTTAATAACGAGTACGGAGCCGTTGGAAAGTGCTCAGCATGATCGACTGGCAGTCTTACTGCACCTTTGCCATATTCAGACGCTTCATCATCGCATGCACTAGTTCGCCTGTCAGTTACTTTACTTATTTTACTTTGAAGTTGTAAAAAACAACAACAACAACAACATGAGGACACTCACACACACACACACACACACACACACACACACACACACACAGAAGAAACAAACTTGCACCGAGCAGACAAAGAAAGAAGCTCGCCAGAAGCAAATCCATTATGCAAAAACCTGGGACAATAAAATCCCTCTGTTTGCCTTTTCTGTTTCTTACGCTCTAAGTACTCTCACACTCACACATGCACAGAGGATGAAACACACACACACACACACACACACACACACACACACACACACACACACACACACACACACACACACACACACACACACACACACACACACACAAACACACACACACACAGAGGATAGAAATGGAGAGAAAGATTGGGACATAGAGAGAGAGCGAGAAAGAGAGACAGAGAGAGACAGAGAGTCATAGATTGAGACAAAGTCAGAGATGGAAAGAGGGACTGGGGCGAGAAGGAGGGGGGAGAGGGAGGGAGGGAGGGGGCTGAGAAGTATGACATGCCCCAGAATACATTTGTGAGGCAGTAACATCATTTAGAACAGATGTCCTCCACGTGGCGAAAAGTGGGCGTGTGCGTATCGCCTATATGAATCACTGTGACACGAACATTTCATATATATATATATATATATATATATATCAATATTATTTTTGTATGTGTGTGCGAGCATGCGAACGTGTGTGAGTGTGTGTGTGTGCACGCGCGCGATGTGGATGCTTGTGCTAGTGAGTGACGACGAGTAATCCACAGTTGTTAACTATCTGTGAAAACAATATAGCAAGTTTGGGCAAACCGCAAATAAAAAAGAAAGAAAAAAAAACAGAAGCCAACAGACAGGTGTTGATTGCACAAGCTTGACACTGTTGAATGAGGCAGTCAGACCGCCCTCCTACAAAACACACGTGCACGTGTACGTGAAATTCATCGCAGTCATTTTTGGGCGTGCATGTATACATAGGCATATGTACGCGTTCGATTTGTGATATATGTTTTTGTTTTGACGGTGTTGTCGTTGTTGGTTTTGCGGAAAGGGTGGTTAAAAACAATGATGTATTGTCAGAATAGAATGTGACACTGAGAATGGCCTCGGGATCCATTTTATTGTAATGAAACCTTAATGTTAATGAAAACAAGGCGCGCGCTCACGCTCACACACACACACACACACACACACACACACACACTGCTTCACACACACACACACATCATACACACTCACAAACACACTGCTTTACTAACACATGATGATTAATGTGTGAATGTGCGTCAGTGTGTGTGTGTGTGCGCGCGCGCGTGACCCAGTGTTTTTTTTTACCACAGATTTCATCGACAACACAGAAGACATGTCGACATTATTCCCAACAACATTCAAAGAAGTGGAAGTCCACTGTCGTGTCAAAGATTTACGGTGAAGCGCGGGCTGCCATGGAACATTAAACTCCCTGCACATTAGTTTGCATACATCGAGTTACACGCCAAGTTCTCCTGTATCCCTTCTGTCTGTGATGGAGGTGAGATAGGCAAAGAGCGGCAACACACGTCGGTGACAGCAGATACCCCCCCCCCCCCCCACCCCCAAACCCCCCCCCCCCCCATCACCACCGCTTCGTCAATGCAGCAACATTAACATCTTTACTTTTTCTTTCTTTCTTCTTCTTCTTTTCTTTTTCTTCTTCTTCTTATCATCATTGTTATTGTTCTTGTTCTTGTTATCATCATTATTGTCATTAATCACTCTTTTTTTAATTACAAGATACGTTTTTTTTACATCTCCATGTAAGTGGTTGTTTATTTTGGTTAGGATGGGTGTGGAGGGAAAAAGGACGTGTCCGTGTTATTTCTTTATGATACAATGATAACGTTTAGTTCCACCCCTAACCCACCCCCATATAAGTTTTTCCGTTGGTCTCGATGTATCGATGTATTGGAACTCTGATTGTATGAACATCACTTTGGTCATAGCATAACAGTTGTACAAACCGCACAAGTCATCGGAGATGAGCAGCCACACAGAAAGACACACCAGACCGTATACAGGCAGAAAGAAAAGCAGAAGATAGAATAAAACATTTTCTGAGACACACCACACACGCACGCACGCACAGAGAGAGAGAGAGAGAGAGAGAGAGACAGACAGAGAGAGAGAGAGACAGACAGAGAGAGAGAGACAGAGAGACAGACAGAGAGAGAGACAGAGAGAGACAGAGAGAGCTGTGTTGGGGGGAACATCGAAGAGGTGCTGGGGCAGAACTACAGACCGTAAGTCATCAGCTTATAGAGTGTGTGTGTGTGTGTGTGTGTGTGTGTGTGTGTGTGTTTATCACCTTGTTTTCCTTCCTTCCTTCCTGCTCTCCTGGTTCTTTTCCTCAAACAACCTTAGTTGTTTTGTTCACTGACGCACTGCTCACACCGCCCGGATCCCCCAAGGCCGCTGAATGGCGTGATGAAAATAATGATGGACGTACCTTATCACCTTATCTGACTGCACTACATCAAGGACCAGCTGACTGGGGAGTGGGTTCAGATCTACACTACACTGCGTGCAAAGGCCAGCCTCTCGCGGCACTACTTACTACGTGCTAACCGAGTTGGTATCGCCAGAACAACAACAGTCTGCTTTTCCTCGTGCCACCACAACACATGGGTCTCTTCAGTCTGTTTGTTGGTACCACTCAGAGCCGTGGTGAAGAAAGTCTGTTCTTTGTTATCACCCTGCGCAGTAGAAAAAAAAAGAAGAGAAAAAAAAATCTGATACAACTGACTGAGACTGGAAATGTCGTTAAGCTGCTTCAGTATCTTTGAGGGTCATCGGCAACGGAGGTTTCAGTGAATGCGGGGAACTTTCGCTGACTGCATTTTCTGTTCACTGAGCAGGGGGACTTGGCATTAAAAGCACACAAAGACACATACAGGCTGACTGACTGACACTGAGACAGGCAGACAGACGGACTGACGGGCACACGGCACACACACACACACACACACACACACACACACACACACACACACACGGGCGCAATAGCTGAGAGGTTAAAGCGTCGTCAGACTTTCAATCTGAAGGTCCCAGGTTCGAATCTCGGTAACGGCGCCTGGTGGGTAAAGGGTGGAGATTTTTCCGATCTCCAAGGTCAACATATGTGCAGACCTGTGAGTGCGGCCTGAAACCTCTTCCTGTGTATACGCACGCAGAAGATCAAATACGCACGTTAAAGATCCTGCGATCCATGTCAGCGTTCGGTGGGTTATGGAAACAAGAACATACCCAGCTTGCAAACCCCCCCCCCCCCCCACTCCCCTCCCGAAAATGTAGCATGGCTGCCTACATGGCGGGGTAAATAGATAAACGGTCATACACATAAAATGCTACATCTTTGTATGAGTGTGTATACGTGCGTGAATGAAACATGAATAAATGAGACAGAAAATGATAAACGCCCACTACCACTCCCCCCCCCCCGCCCACACACATGCTGTTTATATATGATCGTATAATTTCAAAGTTACAAGGCAAGGAAGCGGGAGTTTCAGAAAATCCCACCCCCCCACCCCCCACACACACCACTCACATAAACACAATCAAGACACAGATATGAATCAGTAATACAATAACACAATCAAGACACACAGATATCAATCAGTAATACAATAACAAGTGAAACAGGTAAGGAAACTGCGGACTGAAAAAAAAAACCCAAAAAAACCGGGACGTTACCAGTTTAACCCTTTCACCGCCAAGCTCGCATTTATGCACAGGCGTGGTAGAGGACCCATGTCACTGAAAGGTGACCATTCATTGGTCTGTTATCCACGAACCTACTGCTCTTAATGTTCGATGGTAAGATAGGCCGTATTTTCTATACATCGCAGGGGGAATCCCCAGCTATTCTTAGCCACTGTCTTTTCTGTGTTAATACCACAAGGAAATTTTGTACCCTAAATTGACTGGCGGTGAAAGGGTTAAGAAACCATGAGTCATCACTAGATCTGAAAGGAGAAACTGGAAATTTTACCGAACAGGAAATACACTGTGTGCTCATGTTTTAAAATAAAAACGATGTAGACAGGCCGTGCAAAATAACTCGAATTTTGCCGTATGAAAAAAAAGAAGAAAATCTGGCGTTTATACCTGAACGAAGTGGTGCTTGGGACACAGAAAAAGAAACAGGAAAATTGGTGAATGATCTGAAAACGTCGACAGCGACAAAGGAAAACTACTGTGTCTACTCACCTTGTGTAGGCGGAGATCTGGCATGTAATAATTATTACACACAAAACGAGACGAGGAAGCGACGCGTTTCGACAGTCGTGTCTTCCGGCTACACTGAGGCAAAACAATAACACATACTAACGGAAACGAATAGATTCATTTGCTTTCTTTGATGCGCTTGTGTTGAATAACGTTTCGGGTGTTGTTTGGGAAGTGAAACTACGGTGTTTGTGATGGAAAAGAGGGGTGGAGTGGAGCATAGAGCGGATGGTGACAAGAAGCACAATCCTTTCAGCTCTTTGAAACATTGACATCTCTGGCCCTAGTTTCGGTTTGTCTAGGCGCGCGTGCATGTGTGTGTGTGTGTGTGTGTGTGTGTGTGTGTGTGTGTGTGTGTGTGTGTGTGTGTGTGTGCGAGTGTGAGTGCGCGCGCGCATGTATGTGTGCGTCTAAAAAAAAATGTGTGTTTTTAAGGAATGTATTTCTTTTTAATCTAAGAATTATTTACTTGATATTTTTATTGTTTGGTGGATCATGCTTTTTTATTCATTCTGTGAACGCATTGGATTGAGCTGTTGTATTGTTTTATGTTATGTTCTTATCTATGTTCTTTTCAAGGCCTGACTAAGCGCGTTGGGTTACGCTGCTGGCCAGGCATCTGCTTGGCAGATGTGGTGTAGCGTATATGGGTTCGTCCGAGCGCAGTGACGCCTCCTTGAGCTACTGAAACTGAAACTCTTATCTGGCTCCATGATGTAAGGCGCTTTGAGCAGCATTATTTCGGAAAACTCACAGGCTGACAAGAATGTGAACGTGCGATGTGCACGTGTTTTCGCTGCATAGTGTTGACGATTCTTCTTCTTCTTCGTTCGTAGGCTGCGACTACCACGTTCACTCTTATGTACACCAGTGGGTCTTTACGTGCATGACCGCTTTTACCTCGCCATGTAGGCAGCCATACTCCGTTTTCAGGGGTAGTATGGGCTATGATTATACTGGTTCGCCGCTGACAGGAGAAATGGTGCTTGTATTCAAAACACGCGCAACATTAGTGCAAGTGGTAACAAATTACACTGAGAAGCCATAGATCTTTCCGCTTTCGATGCACACTATCAAAACCTAACATAACTTATCTTTAACAACAACAAACAAACAAACAAACAAAAAAAACCCAACCTATATGAAGTTCCCAAATGATCGGTGCCGCACACTGAGTATGATAATTATGTATACTTAATGAAGAGGATAAAAAGTGCGTAAAATCAACATGTACTGACTTAGCTCTTCTGACACCAGCCGTCCGCTTGTAGCCTTTTGTTCATTCACTACCTCCTTTCATACAATGCATTCAGTAGAACCAAAAATTTCTCCGCCGGCCAAACGAGAATTGAATGAGTGCTGTGGTATTGAACTGTCTCAAAGCGCTTGAAGTGTAGGCACACGACAAAAAGTGCACTGCATATAAACTGAAACGATCACGCAGATGAAGCATCAAATAGCCTGTGTCTACGGGTGGAAAGGGGGGAGGCGGGGGGAGGCTCTTTGGCAGAATGCTATTGTAACGTGTACAACAGATTTGCGAAAAAAAAACCCACAAAAAACAACCCCAAACAAACAAAACACAAAGACACTACCACCACCGCCACCACCACCACCACCAAACAAAACACAAAGACACCACCACCACCACCACCACCGCACCACCACCACCAACAACAAACAAAACACAGACACCACCACCACCACCACCACCACCAACAACAACAACAATTACAAACACACACACACCACCACCACCACCACAACCACCGCCAACAATAACAACGACAACAAAAACAAAAAACAAACAAACAAACAAACAAAAAAAAAAAAACACCACCACCACCACCAAACAATACACAAAGACACCACCACCACCACCCACAACAACAACAACAAAACCTACCGTCAAAGCCTTATTTGCATGCTGTGAAGGAGAGACCCCTAGAACTAATAATTATACGTAGCGTGTCAAAGTACTCTGCAGTCAGGCTGAACGCAGCCTGCCAGCAATGCAAGGTCAACGTCCACAGAAGTGGGCCTGGTGGGTCGGGAGGCAGAGTGGATGGGAAGGGCAGGCACAACAGTCCGGTTGTGGACCGAATTAAATAAGGCAAGTTAGGAACAAACTGCAACAGTTGGTTTTATGTTGTTTTTGGATAGTACCTATTGTAATAAAAACATTGTGAAAAATGAAGATTGGTTGAACTCTTTGTTTATAATTTTGATGAAATGACCGTTCACAAATGCTCTGTTTCTACAGTAGAGCTGCGCTACAGGACTCCTTCTCCTGTCTGCAGCACGCCGCTGCCAGGCCGGGTACAGAAACTGGCATGTCGAGGGGTCTTTTACCTTCCTCTGCCTGGCAAGGGCTGACAATGATAATCATGCCCGTTTGTATGCCAGTTACACAATGGTATATGACGGAGACAGAAAGAGGGAAAGAGAGAGAGAGAGAGAGGGGGGGGGGGGGTGGAGAGACAGAGAGAGCTGTGGAGAGAATAACAGAACAGGAGAGACAGAAACAATATTAGAGACAAATAAGCATTGGTAGACAAAACATCCGGTAAAATAAAACTAAATGTGGAGAAAAACAAAAACAAAACGGCAAAAAAACCGGACAGAAGGATATGCCATTGGGAAAGTGAATGAATCATCGTTTTAACTGGGGGCACATGATGAGGATGGAGATGAGGATGGAGAAGTGGTGAGGGATGATCCCAGGAAAAAAAACCGAACCCCCCCACCCAAAAAAAAACACACAAAACAACAAAAAAAAACTAGAGTGTAAAGAGACTCCGTCTTCCTATTGTTCTCCATATCTTTATTGATATAATTATTAATTTACTAGCCGAGGGATGCTGTGTTTCAATGCAGCCTGTAAACCCGCTAAATCCTCCCCTGCACCGATAGAGACACATTTTGAGAGCAGAATGACATAATTATAATGGGAATGAAAGCATTCTCAGTCGAGTCTCCACAATCAACCATCATTGATGCGGCAGACGAAGGATAGACTAACTGGAGTTTGATCATTAAACCCGAACACCGACTTTGGGATTGCAAGTCTTTAACCACTCAACCAACCGATCCGAGTGAAGCAGCCAGTCTATCAACCAGACCGAATATGATGAAACAACCAGCAAAACCGATTTGATAATGTCCCCGGAAGCGTAAGTTTTTAACTTCTGGAAAGAATAACTTCATTCAACGGACAGAATTTCACGAGCCCCCAGACACGCTACTGAACACGTGTTGCTAATGGCTTCCCCCGTTGGTACATATAACCCAGACTGTGCAGTTACCAATGGAAAGCTGGGAGTGTAGGTGGATGCCTGAAGCTTGGAATGCGGCCCTTCACTGTGAAATACGAGAGGGAGGTCGCCGACTGCGATAAAACGCTAGGGGGGGTGGAGCGTCTGAAACGTGACCTTAAAAAGAAAAAAATAGAAGAAAAAAATGCATGAACACATACACGCACGCAAGCACGCACACACATGAACGCTGTCACCGTGACACACACACACACACACACACACTGGCACACACACACACATCAGTTGCAGGTTAATTTCGTCAAGGTGAATATCGTTGAGTTCTTTTTAACAGAAGAATGGATGTGAAATGAAGATGGGGGGGGTATGAGGATGGGGGTTCGTCTGTGCCAGTGCGTGCGTGCGTGCGTGCGTGTGTGTGTGTGTGTGTGTGTGTGTGTGTGTGTGTGTGTGTGTGTGTGTGTGTGTGTGTGAGAGAGAGAGAGAGAGAGAGAGAGAGAGAGAGAGAGAGAGACCGACCGACCGACAAGCAGAGACCCAGAGAGACTGACAAACAGACTGGAGCACAGGACATAGGAGAACAGTGGAAAAGACAAACTGACACAGAGAGAGCTCAGACGGCAGAGGAAAGCAGAGAACACGGCCCGCTGATACTGTT
>NC_134883.1:4876699-4879199 GCF_041734735.1 Babylonia areolata
TATTGACAAGATGGTTATCATCACAAAATACACGCGCGATTAAGCCGCTGCTATTGCTGTCTATAATGTCTATTACAATCAAATTTAAGATGACAAATGAAGATGACAACTAATGCCTAACTAGTAGGCCTCTCTGAGCCACGATTAAAAAAAAAAATTGTCACCGATCCAGAAATCCCCATATTCGTTAATCCATTCGTCATAACTGACTTTACCATCAATATGGGAGAAAAAGAGAACAACAAAGACTAATAATAATGAAACAAACGGGAATGACCGGAGAAAAAGAGAACGACGACAAAGACTAATAATGAAACAAACGGGAATGATCGGAGAAAAAGAGAACGACGACAAAGACTAATAATGAAACAAACGGGAATGACCGGAGAAAAAGAGAACGACGACAAAGACTAATAATGAAACAAACGGGAATGACCGGAGAAAAAGAGAACGACGACAAAGACTAATAATGAAACAAACGGGAATTACCGGAGAAAAAGCAGAACGACAAAGACTAATAATGAAACAAACGAGAATGACCGAACAGAGGAACGGGAGAGTGAACGGGGGAGGATGGATGGGAAAGGCAGAAAGGGAGCGGGAGAGTGGGGTGGAGAGGGAGCGGTGGGGGTGTGTGGGGGGGTAGAGGAGAGACAGAGATTGGGAGAGAGAAATCCGGATGATAGAACTCAGAGATAACACTGCCCAGTCTCCCTCCTTCTGCCGCTGTTTGAAGTCTCCATCTGTGTCAGTCTGACCGACAGGGAAATAGCTCCCATGAGGTTAACCCAGACAGCACAGCCCCAGGTAAATATATGGACCACCACCTCAAAAACTCGAACAGAACATCATTTATTCACACACACACACACACACACACACACACACACACACACACACACACACACACACACACACACGCACACACACACACACACACACACACGCACACACACACACAGAGTCAAAGACAGACAGGCAGACACACATATAATTATCTGTGTTCCGCGGCGTTCGCGCGTCTGTGTCTGTGTTTATGTGATTTAGTCTATGTGTCAGTGTCTGTATGTTATGCGCGCACGCGTTACTTGCGTGTGTCTGTGTGTGTATGCGCGCGATTGAATTCATTTCGCCCCATTAATCAACAACAGCCTGCTGCATTTTAGAGGCTTAGTCACAGCTCAGTTTCAGACCTTAACTGCCATTTGTCCCCCCGCCTCCATAGCATTCGCGAACGCTTCAGGCCGGCTTATAGGCACATTGGTCGTTTATGTTACTGCTTGAAATGTGAAATGTTAGCCACTGAAGTGAAACAAGACTCATAATATTGATTATTCAGCGTGCGTCAGAACAAAGGTGTCTAGTGTTGCCAGGATAAAAACACGCACGGCACTGCTGCACTGAAGGTATATACTCTGTTAGAGATGTTGGCCCTCAGATCAGGAAACCAGTCCAGTCAAGTGGGATAACATGCGTCACGTCGTTAGGCAGTTTATGGCCAAACACCCCCCCACCCCCCACCCCCAAAAAAACCCCACAAACAAACAAGCAAAAAAAAGGAGTAAATTATGTTGTTAAATTACGCGTAACTGCTATGGATCTGCGTTTGTTGGCAGCAGGAGAGATAATTATCATTGTCGTGACATCGTTTACTGCACGTATACAAACCATCCGCGTTAGTTAGTTCGCCTTACTGATGTTGTGTAGTGGGCACAGAGAGAGAGAGAGAGAGAGAGAGAGAGAGAGAGAAAGAAAGGAAGAAAGAGCGAGAGAGAGAGAGAGAGAGACAGACAGACAGACAGACAGACAGACAGACAGAGACAGAGAGAGACAGAGGCAGAGACAGAACCATCGTATAATTTTTCTAGATTAAAACTCCGTGCCGTGACCTTTCCATGGATGGGAAATTACGTGAAGTGTGCAGCCAACATCACTTTCCATGGATGGGAAATGACGTGAAGTGTGCAGTCAACATCACTTTCCATGGATGGGACATGACGTGAAGTGTGCAGCCAGCATCACTTTCCATGGATGGGAAATGATGTGAAGTGTGCAGCCAACATCACTTTCCATGGATGGGAAATGACGTGAAGTGTGCAGTCAACATCACTTTCCATGGATGGGACATGACGTGAAGTGTGCAGCCAGCATCACTTTCCATGGATGGGAAATGACGTGAAGTGTGCAGCCAACATCACTTTCCATGGATGGGACATGACGTGAAGTGTGCTGCCAACATCACTTTCCATGGATGGGACATGACGTGAAGTGTGCAGCCAACATCACTTTCCATGGATGGAACATGACGTGAAGTGTGCAGCCAACATCACTTTCCATGGATGGGACATGACGTGAAGTGTGCAGCCAACATCACTTTCCATGGATGGGACATGACGTGAAGTGTGCAGCCAACATCACTTTCCATGGATGGAACATGACGTGAAGTGTGCAGTCAACATCACTTTCCATGGATGGGACATGACGTGAAGTGTGCAGCCAA
>NC_134883.1:4886699-4896699 GCF_041734735.1 Babylonia areolata
CGCACGCGATTCCTCTTTCTCTCTGATTGTGTTTATGCGGTGGCCAAAACAACTCACAGTTACAAACACACCGACACGCACAGATATACAGACACACACACACACACACAGCAAATTACCATCAGAATGTTTATTTCCAGTGCCTGTGGTCATCCACGCGCATCGACCCTGCGTTCTTCCAACCTTTCCGCACTTCCTCCCCCCCCCTCCCATCTGCCCCTCCCCATCTGCCCCCCCCCCTTCCTCTCCCCCTCCCCCCTACTTCCTCTTCCTCCCCCCCACCGCCCCCCCCCCCCCCGGGCCCCTCAGCCGCTCCTGTTTTCCTCTACACTCTCTCTAACTCCCCACTTTCAGCATCCACCTTCTTGGCCCAGTGACGACCACCACACCACCACCCCCTCCTCCCCAATCTGGCTGGCCGTGCTCCTCGTCACTCCTCACAGAGGAATGTTAGATCTGACAGATTCCAGAGCGCTTGGGGAAAGCCCCCCCCCCCTCGCCCCACCTCCTCCCCCGTGTAGATTATGTAACGCTATGGAAGTGTCCGGGGAGAGGGTGGAGGTGGGGTTGGAGGGGGGGGGGGGGGCACTGACTCACGTTGTTAGCAAAGCAAATAAGCTTACGAATCGACGGTCTTCTTCTTTGGCAGAACGCTGTGTGTGTGTGTGTGTGTGTGTGTGTGTGTGCGTGCGAGGGCCACTGAGATATGTAATTTATGTTTACATCAGGGGAGGAGGGGGGGGGGAGGGGGTTGTATTAATGTGCCGGATGTGGGGTGTGAAGGTGCCAGCAACAGAGGGCAACAGACACACTGATGTGAACAAACCCATCGCTGGACGGACTATCTTGGTGCAGTTGAAGTGTTTATTGTTTGGATGTGAGAGGTAGCAGGCGAAGAGGAACAGTGTGTGTGTGTGTGTGTGTGTGTGTGTGTTTCTCTGTGTGTGTGTGTGTGTGTGTGTGTGTGTGTGTGTGTGTGTGTGTGCCGTGTGCGCGCGCAACTTACATGATGAGTGCAAAGATATGCACGTGCGTGTACACGCGTCGGTGTGAATATGTACGTTTGCATGTGTGTACTTGAACACGAGTAACAAACAATAAAGAGTGGTACATTTCTCGTTACACAAGGTACACACTTCAAGTTCTTTCACGTTCCTGAGCAAGTTACCACAGCACTGATGTCAGCCGAGTGTTTGCTTATTCAGTACATTTCAGATCTTCTGTCGATGTTGGCCTACCATAGTTTTCGCCGCTCCGCACACAGATACTGGGCAGCCAGCCATGGATGTAGTTCCAATCAAAATTACTGGAGTGCATCTCACACCGTCTTCTCAGTCCCCGTGCATCTGAACCTCGCTACAAAAGTCTGGCCCGCATTCCGGGCATTCCTGTTCTTTGATGGTCTGCTGTGAAACACCCTTACTTGCAGTGAATTGGTTGGTCGGGTGTTTTGGTTCACTGAGTCTCTTGACCTCGCGGGTTGATGTATTAAGAATAGCAGGTATAATTTGGGTAATTGGGCGACTGGATGGCATCTTCGTCATCATCTTATGTTATGCACGATCGTTGTCGTTCTTGTTCTTTGTTACTGTTTTTATTTTACACCTTCATTGTTTGTGTGTTCTCTTCAGTTGTCATTTTCTTGGTCGGCATATCTTTTGTCTCAACAACAAATGTTGGACGGCTACTGCGCGCAGAGAGAGAGAGAGAGAGAGAGAGAGAGAGAGAGAGAGAGAGAGAGGGAGGGAGAGAGGGAGAATCAGAATCAGAATTTTATTCAGTAAGGCCAAAGCCCCATCTGAAGGGGTTGTGAACTATAATAAGTACACCATATTTTGCAACAAAAAGAAATCGCAAAATGGAAATATATGCAAATCTTATCTCCCATATGCACACACACTCGAGTTTTGAGGAAATTAAAACAAAAAACAAAAAAACAAACAAAACAAACAACAACGACAACAACAAAAAGACAAAGAAAACAACAACCGAGATACATACACACACACACACACACACACACACTATACATACATACATATATATCTATGCCCACATACATATAAGTATACACCTAAACTCGCGTACCTGTATACAAGAACCCATATACACTGAAATAATCACAACCATTGGTACACAAATGCATGCACATGCGCACATAAACATACATATATGTATTCAAGAGAGAGAGAGAGAGAGAGAGAGAGGGAGGGAGGGAGGGAGGAAGAGGCCGGGAACATTTTTGAGGAGGGTGGGGGTGGGGGCATTTTTTGTAAGCAATCAACTGAATCCACTGCACAACTTGTACTCAATGAACGCGGCTCCAAGAAAGTGCTATTGTCTGGCATTGTACTGCGTTGTGTACATACACCTTTCCTTCTGCCGAATGTTCTTTTACGTGCGCAAAATACCAGCCCGGGCTCACAAATTACCTCTTTTTATCGTCTCATCCGAAACATTTACACTGAGACCACCACCCACAGAAAGTAAAAACCCCTGTACTCACGGGAATCGAGCCTATGACCCTCAGTGGTGGATTGATAGTCGGGCTCTCCGTCTATCAAGCATGCCGCCTGGCACTGTGTTTTACGGCGTGGGGTTGTGCAATCAATATGTCTGCCCAAAGCGTGGAGACGTCTCACCCTGATGGAGCCCGGACAGAGGGAGGGACTGAGGGGGGAGCAGGGGCTGGATGGGTGGATGGGTGGGGAGGTTCAGAGTGGGAACGAAGGGTTTGCAAGAGAACAACGTAAGACTGATCTGCAACAGCAATAGCTTCTTCTTCTTCTTCTGCGTTCGTGGGCTGCAACTCCCACGTTCACTCGTATGCACACGAGTGGGCTTTTACGTGTATGACCGTGTTTTTTTTACTCCGCCATGTAGGCAGCCATACTCCGTTTTCGGGGGTGTGCATGCTGGGTATGTTCTTGTTTCCATAACCCACCGAACGCTGACATGGAGTACAGGATCTTTAACGTGCGTATTTGATCTTCTGCTTGCATATACACACGAAGGGGGTTCAGGCACTAGCAGGTCTGCACATATGTTGACCTGGGAGATCGTAAAAATCTCCACCCTTTACCCACCAGGCGCCATCACCGTGATTCGAACCCGGGACCCTCAGATTGACAGTCCAACGCTTTAACCACCACTCGACTATTGCGCCCGTCAACAGCAATAGCAACAACTGACATCAGTAACCTACAGTTTTTTCCCCGTTGATTTCATCTGAGTTTAGTACTGTACTGAATTGCGTTACTCTTTTGTTACGAGCGCCACCCCCCCCCCCACCCCCCCACCCCCACCCCTTTTTTTCTGCCTGCAACTGCAAGTGTGTTTGTTTTTTATTCAAAGTAGATTTTTCCACGCACCACCCCCCACCCCCAAACATCCACCTCCCCCCCTCTTTTTTTTTCATTTTCTGTCTGCAACTGCAAGTGTGTTTGGTTTTTTTTTCAAAGTAGATTTTTCCACGGAATTTTGCCAGGGACAATCCTTTCGTATTTCACCAAAAGTAGAATAAAATGAAATAAACCTATATGCGTGGTGTCTTATTTCCAAATGGGGATTACTGTCCCCAACATCATAGTTCGACTGAGTTAATCCGGAAAGTGTCATGACAGTGTGAAACAAGAAGATATCATTGATATTTCCTCTTAAACCCATTCATATATATATATATATATTTTTTTCCCTCTCTCTCTCTCTCAATTGTGTATTTTCCATGCCATTTATTTGTTCTTGTTGTTGCATGCGATGTGTATGTTGTGTTTTCCCCCCACTTTGTTGTTGTTATTGTTGTTGCTGCTGTGTTTCCTTGATTAGTTTGTACATTTTCTTTACGAGGGTGGAAAAAAAACCCAGACAGATAAGTACTTATTCCTTTTCCCTCAATAAAAAAAAGTTTCGATTTCTCTCTCTCTCTCTCTGTGTGTGTGTGTGTGTGTGTGTGTGTGTGTGTGTGTGTGTGTGTGTGTGTGTGTGTGTGTGTGTGTGTGTGTCCATGTTTCCCGCTGTTTCATTGTCTTGTTATCTTTCCTTGTATCAGTTTTGACCATCCCTCCGTCTCCCCCTTCTGTTGCCTCTTATATATATATATATATATTTACGCTTATAGTTGACTTCATCGTGTCAGATGAAGGATCTAAACCAGAAGTACTCTCGAGAATTGCCCAAACAACAACGGCACTCAACAAGCTGAACACCATCTGGAACAACAAAAACATCGCTCTCAGCTCAAAAATCAGACTGATGCGTTCCCTGGTTATATCAATATTGCTCTACGCCTGCGAGACTTGGACCCTGACTGCAGACATCGAGAGAAGAATCCAAGCTGTCGAGATGAGATGCTTTCGTAGACTACTTGGCATCTCCTACAGAGACCACATCACTAACACGGAAGTGAAGAACAGAATCCAGCAAAGTATTGGACCCTACGAAGACCTTCTGTCCATAGTGAAAAAACGCAAACTTAGATGGTATGGACACATCTCCCGATCATCTGGTCTTGCCAAAACGTTCCTGCAAGGCACCGTACAAGGAGGCAGAAGGAGAGGACGGCAGAAGAAGAGATGGGAAGACAACATCCGGGGGTGGACAGGCTTGACGCTCGGTGACGCCCTGAGGAAATCAGAAAACCGTGAAGAGTGGAGAGGAGTGGTGGCCAGGTCAGCAGCGGTGCCCCAACGGTCTGAACCCAGACTACGGGAGAGGTGAAGGTGAAGGTGAAGTTGACTTCATCAAGTTTTTGCGCCTTAATCATATTATAATTATTATTAGTAGTTCTTTTTTACGTATTTATCCATGATTATTTATTTACTTTTTTTTTCTCAAGGCCTGACTAAGCGCGTTGGGTTACGCTGCTGGTCAGGCATCTGCTTGGCAGATGTTGTGTAGCGTATATGGATTTGTCCGAACGCAGTGACGCCTCCTTGAAGCTCCTGAAACTGAAACTGTTGCCTCTTCGTCAGGCGCTGCTCTCTTTCTTCCTGCAATCACTTTCTCTCTCTCTCCTCCTCCAGCCCAGTACAAGCCCCTCCCTGCTTCCACAGCACTGAGCTGAACAGGAGTACAGCTGGATGATCCACACACCTCCTCTCACACCCACCTCCCGACAGTGCCAGACAAGCAGATAGAGGAAGAATGAGCTCCAGTACACGTCGATTCCGCCGTCAGTGAACAGGTGCGGATAGACAGCAGGGGGGGGGGAAAAGCGCGTGGTGCATGTGGTGAACCCCCCACGCCCCCGCCACCCACACCCTCCCCCCAAAACTGGACGTGGGCCAAGTCTTAAAGCTCATCTTCACGGCGTCTTCTATTCAAATGGACGTTTATATTAGCGGACCTGACTGACGCACCCTTAACTCCCCGCCGAGCCCCCCGCCCCCTCTCGCTCTTCCAGAAGAAGAAAGAAAGAAAGAAAGAAAGAAAAGCAAATTCAACATACACAAAACCCGTTCCCTTTCTGTTTTCGGTTTTGTTTTGTTGTTGTTGTTGTTGTTGTTTTGTGTGTGTGTGTGTGTGTGTGTGTGTGTGTGTGTGTGTGTGTGTGTGTGTGTGTGTGTGTCCTGGTCCCTTTATTCAAGAACGATCGAATCGTTAAAGCTCTTCTTCTTTCTGTTACTTGCTAAAGCTTCTCCACCACCACCACCACCACCACCCCTAGCATGCAGTACGTTCCCCATTCTCCTTCAGTTAAATGTCCCTACCTATTGACCTGCATGTATCTAAGTGGTCCCATTTCTTTCTCAAGGTTTAAGGGTCCATACAGTTTGACTAGTCCACTCGAGTGTCTTTTCAAAGTTTCTTCTTTTTTCCAAGGCCTGACTAAGCGCGTTGGGTTACGCTGCTGGTCAGGCATCTGCTTGGCAGATGTGGTGTAGCGTATATGGATTTGTCCGAACGCAGTGACGCCTCCTGTAGCTACTGAAACTGAAACTCTTCTATTTCCTACTGTATTTTTTTCTATTTGCGTCAGTACATCCTTTCTTCTATTAAAAACAACAACAAAAAAACAAAAAAAACCACAAACAAAGAACAAAATTAGCCTTCAAATTTTCTGTCGTTTTTGCTTTTTTCTTTCAGGGGGGTGGGCTGGGCCGGGGTGGCGTGGTGGGGCATGGGGGAGGAGTGGGGGGTTATCTGCTATCAGTCCACTGACCCTTATGTACGTGTTGGCATTGTCAAAATAACACACACACACACACACACACACACACACACACACACACACATCCTCTCTCGTGAAATGAAATACAGCATCACATTGTACGCTGACTTCCACGTGTTTCTGTGCTGAGTCATTACATGGGGGTCACCACTGATGTGCATCCGGTCCGTGCCGCCACACGCTGAGTCAGGTGGATCGGTAGCGCCGCTCACACTGCCACCACTGTGACCCTGACCTTGAACCCTGACCAAGGTCAAAGGTATTTCCTTTCTTCCTTTTCAGTCATTGTCTTTATTCAATACCTACTAATGCATGTTGGAGGCTCAACGCTCGGCTTTTATCACAGATTGACATAAGTTTCCATTTGGGCCAACAGCAAAGTGAGAGCTGTATTATGAATGATTTCTCCAGTCATTTACAGCTTAGTCTTTTGTGAAAGACTATGACTCTTAAACTAGGAGGCAAAATTGCACTGGCTCTTAGTGCTGCAGCCTTGTGGGCTAGCTGGCCTTTGGGAACCATTCCAATGCCGACTGTCCTAAAACCCCTTGGCCGAGAGAGTGGGGATGTACTTGGGCAAGACACTCTCCACTATAATCAAATTTTAGCCCAGATAGTTGGAACACGGCAGTTGCCTCCTCTGCTGTTCTGATGGTCATAGTCGGACACGACTGACTATCATATATATATATATATATATATATATATATATATACTTATGCATGTCCTGAACTACGCCAGACACGTCTGTCCGCACCCGTAATGTTTTTGAGCTGGGGTCACTCACCCGAAAAGCCGCAAGCTCTTTTCAGTGTATTAGTCGAGTGTAACGAAAATCAGCCCCTTTTTTTTTCCCCCTTCCAATATATAAAAGAAATCAATTACACACGCCAAGATCTTTTCCTTGACATTGTGACCACGAACCGAACTGGCCATTCTAACGACGTATCCACTGGTTCAAACTGTGTGGAAACCACTGGCCCAGCAGTTGGTGAGAAATTGCAGTGAGCGAGCGGGGAAACAATCTCCAACACACAGGGCTCAGTTACAGTAACCGGGCGGCTTTACAAGTTAGCTGTTAAATGATTCAAAGAGGTAAACGAAGAAATAAAAGCAAACTGAGAAGAGTTAGTTGGAAGAATAGAAAAAAAGAGAGAATAAAACAAGAGAGGGACACACACACACACACACACACACACACACACACACACACACACACAGAAGAGAGAGAGATAGAATCAGAGGATTTAATGTGCTTCGTTCAAAGGCACGTGGGAGAGGGGGGAAGGGGGGAAGGGGGGAAGCGGGTACAGAATGTGTGTACTCCAACTGAAGATCTTTAATGGTTTAATCAAACACAGTACAAGTTATTTAATTTTTTTTACACGTTTCAGGAAAGAGAGAGAGAGAGAGAGAGAGAGAATGTGTGTGTGTGTGTGTGTGTTGTGTGTGTGTGTGTTTGTGTGTGTGTGTGTGTGTGTGTGTGTGTGTGTGTGTGTGTGTGTGTGTGTGTGTGTTGTGGAAGCGGGATAGTGGAGGGGCGTGCCTGTGAAGATTTTTCCCTGATGAACACCAGTGCAACATTTGTTGAAATGAGTTCGTACCAGATTAGTGCTTCACTTGGCCGTTCAGTTGCGATTTGATCCTCCAGTTCAATTTTTTTCCACTCAACTCTCTCTCTCTCTCTGTCTGTGTGTGTGTGTGTGTGTGTGTGTGTGTGTGTGTGTGTGTGTGTACACGGCGCGTTTCTTACATCAATACTCGCATCAACGTGTACATTTGTTTTCGCGTGATTTCCTGCAATAAGTTGATGGTAAGTGAAACATGCCAATACTTAACTGTCACAACACCATGGTAAATGAACCATCCCATACACTGGCTGACAACACGATCTTGGAAAAAAAAAGAAGAAAATGTCACATCGAAATTTCTTCCTGAATTCCATTGACGACCAGTCACCAGACGATTTGTACCGTCTTTATCTCACTCAGTACGGCCAGTCCTCTCTTCTCCTCTACACAGACACCTCGGATGTCCAGTGGGTGTCTCAATGACCCAACCTTTAGCTTCCGTCGTCAGAATTGTGGTATTCTTTGTCAACATTCACCTCTTCAGTGTAAGAGCCTTCTGCTTGTAATATTTTGATGGTGGTAATTGGGGTGAAACGCTGTTAACGTCGTCTCTTTCGCCGTTCGTATGGAGAGAGAGACGAACTTCCTTTAGCTACATAGGCGAACGAAGAGGAAAGAGAACTTTCTAATTGTTCATTCACGTCAGTCATCACTTCAGCATGTTGAGAGAATCATGTCAATGAAGAGGTTTAGTAGTGGTTATTTCCCTCTTAATTACGCCGTATGTGTGTATGAGCGTCAGTGTGTGTACGTATATATACTGTGACCGTCTGTGGTGTCCTGTGCACTTACTTAATCGGACGAGGAAGACTTATGAAATGAAAGTTTTCGAAGAATGAAGTGCTGAACTAGTGCTAGGAGATTTAGGAAGTTCAGTATTGTTCTGTTAGTTCTTTTTTTTTTTTTCGATCCCGGTATTGCGACTACCATTATAGAAAAAAGAAAAGGAGTTATCAAACACACACACACTCACACACACACACACACACTCAGATATCATTAGTGCTACGGAATCAAGAGACAAGCAAATTGCAAAAATACCTACTTTTTCACCAGTCCCTGAATGGGAGCAGTGTAAAGCTACCTTTGACATGGATTATACAGATTTATCCAAGAACCAGTCACCATTTTTGTTAAAACCTGAAGTGCTGTCCCATATAGAAAATCAATATTCTAATTATCTAAAAATATACACAGACGGATCTGTTCTAGAGGATGGTAATCCAGGAGCGGCTTTTGTAATTCCTTCATTTAGATTAGAAAAATTATACTATATTGGTAGACAATATTCCATTTTCACAGCTGAACTTATAGCCATACTTATGGCCTTAAATTATATTTCAGACATTCCGAAAACTGTCAGTGAAATTCTATTATGTGTAGACTCGAAGTCAGTATTAAAAGCTATAGAATCTCCAAATTCAAAGAAGCGAATAGAGATGACAATGGAAATAAAACATATTATTCACCAACTGACAAAACAGGGCATTAAATTAACTTTCTGTTGGGTACCTTCGCACTGTGGAATATCTTCAAATGAGTAGGTAGACCAAGCAGCTAGAAGAGCAGCACGTAATTTCGAAGGCGCAATACAACTTGACATCCAGTTAGATCTACATGAATACATTAGTTGTATAGAAAATGTATCTAGAAATCGATTTAAGAAATTACTTATAGATTCAAATAATCAATATTACCAATGTTGTGTAAACACAAAGAATGCAGCTAATCCCAAACATTTTCTAAATTTGACACCAGCAGCACATTCAAGACAAATTACAAGTCTAATGTATAGAATTCGTTTAAATGCCTTTCGTACAAAATTTCTAAAAATATAAAATGTATATGCGGTAAGCAAATAACTGTAAGTCATCTACTCATTCATTGTCCGAGCATAAGACCGTTAATTCCTAAAGATGTAGTTGATGACTTTTCTTCCAATATTTCATTAGCCACTGAAAAGATTTTGAATGATTATTCATTGCTTAGAATGTTTTCGGAAATTTTAAACTCCAGTCCAGTTGGTATTCTCCTTTGATGTGTTATAATTAATGTTGTTATTTATATTTACATTGTTATAGGTTAATACTTGTTGATATGCATATACATATTCTCCTTCCCATGACACCTCATTCAATACACACCACAATCTCTTTAGACCTTTTTCTTATAATATACTTTTCCTCTGTTACATAACATG
>NC_134883.1:4904199-4906699 GCF_041734735.1 Babylonia areolata
ATAGGTCTCTGATCTGATCAGAGGGGGGGGGGGTGTAGATTGATAGGTCTCTGATTTGATCAGAGGGTGGGGGGTGTAGACTGATACGTCTCTGATCTGATCAGAGGGGGGGGGGGTGTAGATTGATAGGTCTCTGATCTGATCAGTTCGTGTCCCACCCAAGGAGTAAGAGAAATTAATGTCCAGTATTGAGTCCCCTCACTTGATGGAGACGCCCCCTCCCCCCCCGCCACCCCTCTCCCCCGACCCCCTGGTCCCCACCCTCCCTCCCTCCTCAGTGCCTGGGCCTCTCACAGTATATGTCCATCATCTCTTTCCTTTGGGCACCCCTCTCCCCTCTCCCTTTTTCCCTCCCTCGCCTCTCCCCCTTTCTTTCCCACCGGGCTCCCACTCCAGTTCATACAGACTGAAATTTGAATAATTCTGACGATTTTATCCAAACATCAAGATCAGTTATTATTTATCTATTCAATCATCCATCCACCCATTCAGTTTTCTATGCCTTTCTTTCTCCAGGTTACTTGAATTTCAAATTGATATTTAATCACGCCGGTATACAACCATACAAAGTGACTATACATTAGTTGTTTTTTTTCTTCAGGACTGGTGTTGGGGTTGGGGTGTGGGGGGGGGGGGGGAGCACAGTCAGGCAGACCGACACACAGACACAGGCAGACAGAGAAATAAAAAGGACGAGACATAGAAGAAAGAAAATAAAGGACGAGACAAAAACAAAAAATCGCTCAGAACGTAAAACGCTCTGCCTGTTTTGTGTGTGTGTGTGTGTGTGTGTGTGTGTGTGTGTGTGTGTGTGTGTGTGTGTGTGTGTGTGTGTGTGTGTGTGTGTGTGTGTGTGAGTGTGTGTGTGTGTGTGTGTGTGTGTGTGTGTGTGTGTGTGTGTGTGTGTGTGTGTGTGTGTGTGTGTGTGTGTGTTGTGTGTGTGTGTGTGTGTGAGAGAGAGAGAGAGAAGTTACAGCGGACCCTATAAATCAATCCACGTAGACCGAATGAGTCAGTGCATAGAGGTTTACAAAGACAATAAAACAACTTGACAGTCACAGGTGCGGGGCAGTATCCGTGGCACATCTTAGTCCCACCTGTGTTTTGGAGGTTCATAGTGTCCTGTTATATTACCATGCCAACAAGGAAATTATTGTTTCAGTGCATCAGGGTTCAGTGACTCAGCACCGGTGTACGGCGGTGACATGACCAACACACATATCTCTATGTACACTGCACTCGCGCTTGCACGAACGCATGCATATAAAGACGCACGCATAGGCACATACAGGTAACACTGACAGGTGGTCTACAGCCAAGAGCCGGGTGCGCGAGGGCACCCACAGTCACCCTGATATTGTATAACGCGCATGTAACCATACAACCACACATCTAACACGATAAAAGACACAATAAAAGACACGTGCACGTGCACACACACACACACACACACACACACACACACACACACACACACACACACACAACCGACATCAATAACCAATAAATGTATTTTTGTTCTCTTTTGTAGAAGTCGGTTTAACTGCTGAGGCACAGCAATATTAGAAGTAGAGCTCATCAATAAATCCAAAAATTATTTCCGGCTTTATTTCTACCACAGAGAGAGAGAGAGAGAGAGAGAGAGAGAGAGAGAGCAAACATTCAAACGTAACCTTCCAGTTCAGACTGTCATGAACTAAAGTTCTGACTGACATTTACATTTTCCTCGATGAAAATTAAGACTTTGTAGCTTTTGCATTTACATATATAATCATGTTAAATTACTACCGCAGCACAAACAGAAAAGACACGGCTGGAAAGCCCAGCAGTGACGATAATAGTCAACGGAAACAACGTTCAATCGCTCCCAGGGGAGCGGCGAATCCATCTCACAGGTGTCAGAAGGTGATGACGATCAATGGCCGCAAGGGGGGGGGGGGGGGGGGGGGAGGGGTGTGTGTGTGTGTGTGAAGAAACCACTGACACCGCACATTTCCCCTTCATGTTTCAAGCGACGGGTCCCACGAGCCTCCAGCTGTCTACCACTGTGGCGTGTCTGGCGACAGTGTTTCCCGAGGATGTGTGAAAGACGTTGGACTTGAGACACAGGGGGGGGGGGGGGGGGAGGGTGAAGAAGACAAGATGGAGGGGCCAGAAAGACACATGCAGAATTTGTCGGACATTACATTACCCCTCTAGCCTACTTTCCAAAATTAACCTTTCTCCTGCGCAAAAAAGAAGATACACTTTAGCATAGATATAATATAATTCAACATAGTCATGATATAATTGAACATAGATATTCTATGATTTAACATAGTCATGTTATAATCTAACGTAGATATAATTTAAAGCAAAAACAATCTATCGATAAAATACAAAACGACAGACGTACAGTTTTCAAAGTCGCAGCAAAGCATCTGCTCAGTTTATTACAGGTTTCTATTACGGTCGCAAAAAAGAGAAAGAGAAAGTTGGGTAAAAACTTTTCGACTTATGC
>NC_134883.1:4909199-4914199 GCF_041734735.1 Babylonia areolata
GCCAGACAGAGAAACTTGAAGCCGATTTTCATTCATTTCAACAGGATGTTTTTGTCACTGGTGACTTCATTTTCGGTAGTTTTGTTTACTTTTACCGGTTTTTCTTTTTTTCTTCTTCTTTTTTTTGCTTTTCCTTTGTTCCATTCTAATCTATTATGCTCTTTGTTTAACATTAACTGGTTCTTTGGTTTCATTTTTGTCAAATATGCACTTTGTTTAGCATTTTTTTGCAACATCTCCACTGGCTCCTTGTCTCACACCGAATAAAGTACAAGATCAGCACTCTATGTTATAGATGCATTCACAAAACTGCCCCTTCCTATCTCTGCGGCTGCCTTCACCTCTACACTCCATCTCGCTCACTACGATCGGCTTCCGATCCACTCAGTTTACGCATACCCAGATTCAAACACTCGACTGTTGGCCGCCGTTCTTTCTCTGTTTCTGGACTTTGCGATTGGAATGAACTTCCTCTTTCGCTTCGTCAAGTCTCCACTCTCAGCTCTTTCAAGTCTGGCCTTAAAACCCACCTCTTCCCAAAATAGCCTCCCTTCCCTGCCCTTCCTTGTCTTCAGTTTCTACAGTTTTAGAGTTATGCATGCGTGTGAATGACTGGTGCGAAAGCGCTTTGATTTGTCTCTGCACAAGATCCAGCGCTATATAACTACCATTATTATTATTATTATTCACTGACTAGTTCTTTGGGTTTTTTGTGCGTGTATGTGTGTGTGTGTGTGTGTGTGTGTGTGTGTGTGTGTGTGTGTGTGTGTGTGTGTGTGTGTGTGTGTGTGCCAAATTTGTTCTTTGTTCAACATTCACACGCCTGTTATTCCTTCTTCATGACCCCGCCCACTCAGCATGTTTGTCATGCACTCAGCACTCCTGCTCCACAAACCCAGAATGGCCTCACAGGAGGTCGGTATGCAAACCGATCCTGTTGCCACACACAACACGTACCTGAAGAGAACTGACACTGAATATATTATTTTGGTGTGTTTGGACATTTAGTAAGACGTGCTTACAAGGCGGAGGGTGGGATTGGCTTGGGAGTGAGTGCCAGGGACAGAGAGAAACGGATAGAGGGGGAGGGGGACGGGGCGCCCCGGGGGGTGGGGGGGGGGAGTCGAACTGACTGAAGAGAGAGGGATTCAGTTGATGAAGGATTGGAGAGAAAGAGAGGGAGAGAGGAGGGGAGGAAGAGAGAGACGGAACAGCTAGACAGAGTCGAATGGAGAGGCAGAGACAGGCAAACAGACATTTTTTTTTTTTAATATCCTGTTAACTTATGTTGAACTGCAATAGTAGGTCGGTAAGATCTTTTTAGTAATGTTTTTATTTCAACTTTCGTGTGAAACTGTATACAGAATACAGAATACTTCATGACTTCAGAATCTCAACAAGAGAATTAAAATTCATTATACGATAAGTTACTGAGAGAGTGAAAGCCTTTATGATTGCCCTGTTTATCGAACAAACCACACAAAATGCGGTTGAATATCTGGAGGTCGTTTTGTTATAAAGTCCAGCTAAAATACAGCACGAAATACGTGGTTTAAGCTCACAGGCCAACGGGCGCAATAGCCGAGTGGTTAAAGCGTTGGACTGTCAATCTGAGGGTCCCGGGTTCGAATCACGGTGACGACGCCTGGTGGGTAAAGGGTGGAGATTTTTACGATCTCCCAGGTCAACATATGTGCAGACATGCCAGTGCCTGAACCCCCTTCGTGTGTATATGCAAGCAGAAGATCAAATACGCACGTTAAAAATTCTGCAATCCATGTCTAGTCAGCGTTCGGTGGGTTATGGAAACAAGAACATACTCAGCATGCACACCCCCGAAAACGGAGTATGGCTGCCTACATAGCGGGGTAAAAACGGTCATACACGTAAAAGCCCACTCGTGTGCATACGAGTGAACGCAGAAGAAGAAGAAGAAGAAAAAAAAAAGCTCACAGGCCAGAGACAATAACTATCACGCGCTGTATAGGCCAACATGTCTCCGCACAGACGTGGATTCATTGCGTTTAAGCTTCGCTGTAACACCGTGTCTTGTCGACGACACTTCATCTCTGGATTTTTTCATCGCTTGTTTTTACTGAGGAGATGGACCTGAGAGATATCAGCCTCAACGACAGACGGGCGCAATAGCCGAGTGGTTAAAGGGTTTGACTTTCAATCTGAGGGTCCCGGGTTCGAATCACGGTGACGGCGCCTGGTGGGTAAAGGGTGGAGATTTTTACGATCTCCCAGGTCAACATATGTGCAGACCTGCATGTGCAGACCTGCCAGTGCCTGAACCCCCTTCGTGTGTATACGCAAGCAGAAGAGCAACTACGCACGTTACAGATCCTGTAATCCATGTCAGCGTTCGGTGGGTTATGGAAACAAGAACACCCCCCCGAAAGCGGAGTATGGCTGCTTACATGGCGGGTTAAAAACGGTCATACTCGTAAAAGCCCACTCGCGTATATACGAGTAACGAGGGAGTCGCAGCCCACGAATGCAGAAGAAGAAGAAGAAGAAGCCTCAACGACAGGATTCTCCAGAACAAAAGTGGGGAAAAACGTCAACAAAGCTCCGACTGGATCAGAACGGTCATGAGTCAAAAACGAAAACTGTCACTGACTGACAAGTTCACGACGCAAATCGACTATCTTCGTTTGAACCAAGTTATAACCAAATTTCAGTCATCCGTTCACGCGCTTTTTTATTATTATTATTATTATTATTATTATTATTTATTTTAGTAATAAAGTTTGAATATACATTCCTTAAACACCTCTAAAACCAAAAGTCCACGTCACAAGCGCATGAGCAGTACGCGTTAAGTCAACCATAACGAACCAAGGACCGTAAGATAAATATACGTTTGATGAATTGGTCGTTCGTGATAATATGCACTGGGTTTTGAAGCTGTTACACAAAGAACCCAGCAAATAAAATCAAGAGGCCTCCTTCACTTCCTTTCATTGATGTGTGCTCGCAAACTATCGACATGATCCACACATTGAGCTCTTTTCGCCACCCTTTTGTATAGATTTAGCCATTGGCGCTGCTTGGCTGGTGTCATCACAGCAAATTAGGTTGATAAGTCTTGTTATTTCTTTGTTAACGTATAGAATGAATAAACTGGACGTTTGTGATTTGTATCGTTGCATTGTCATTAAAATTTATTTACGTTGGGAAGGAAGTGGTCTATCCCACGATACACAGGACAGGAATTCCTAACATAACCACTGAAAGAATGCGTAAACAACCGCCAGCAAGGACGTTCCTTCAACTGACAATAGGTCCACTCGGGCTAATGTAAATAGTTTAAGACCTTTACATTGAGTGCAGAACACAACAGCCTGTTTGTGCACGAAGTCTTTTTTTCTTTTCTTTTTACATCAATTTTTTAGATGACGGAGATTCTTTTTCATAAAGCCCACAGTAAAAAAGAGAAAAAAAAGAAGTTTATGTCCCATTTACATGGCAGAATATAACAGCCCTTGGTGCATGCATGCTCCAGTGTAACTTCCAATCAAACAGAATAATCTAATGAATCAACTAAAACTTATGAAATGACTGCTGTTCATCCAAGTACTAATCTGTAAACTAAAAATGCCAAAATTTTCGTCGGACGAATAAATCTAACGGGAAAACTGTTCAAACCTTTATTGCTTCCTGTGCTCTCCCAAGCGGTGCATTTTCAATGTTTGTAATGAGAGGACGTGGAAGGGAACTTACTTTTTCTCCTTGTTATGTCGGCAAATTTATTGCCAATATAGAAAGTATTTCCAGAGAAAACGGTAATATTAAAGTTACCCCCTCCGTCCCTAAACAGACAACCAAAACAGGCTTGCTGCACAGACAGTTTGTTTGCACACCTGAGAAAAAAAAGTTTCTCCTTTTTAACAGAAATAAATGGCATTGAAGCTGAACAAGAAGTACAACAAGAAGCAGAAACCCAAGAACAACAAAACAGATTTTTACTTAAATAAGTTTCAGTTTTCAGTTTTCAGTAGCTCAAGGAGGCGTCACTGCGTTCGGACAAATCCATATACGCTACACCACATCTGCCAAGCAGATGCCCGACCAGCAGCGTAACCCAACGCGCTTAGTCAGGCCTTGAGAAAAAAAAAAAAAAAAAAACAGAAACAAAAAAAACAACAAACAAACAAACAAACAAAAACCCAAACAAACCTACCACTACTAATAATATGTATAAGGCGCAAAAACTTGATGAAGTCAGCTATAAGCGTACATAAATAAATAAATAAATAATAATTATAATATAAAAAAGTAGTAGTAGTAGTAGTAGTAGCAGTAATAATAATAACAACAACGATGATAAATAAGCAAATAAATGCAAAACATGGAGACACACATCCACACATACACCCACACATGCACAACAGACACGCACCAAACATGCAGCTTCACAGACATGAAAGCACAGTCAAATACACATAAACGTACATGAGCCCCAACACACACACCCACACACATACACATTACCCTGCACCTCCTCTACTCCCCTCCTCCACACACTCATTTGTAGGCTACGTATCGCAGCTTCCACGGCACACACATACACACCCACACACACACACACATTACTTAAATAAGAAGTGTTCAACGAACAACGAACAACTCCTGCTCTGTAACGAAACACAGGTGAGACCGTGCAGGTAGAAATTAGATGTTTATCTACACCAGCGGTGTCTGTGAAGGAGGTAAGGAGGAGATAAGTAAGACGGCGAGTCTCCGCTCTGTAAGGAATGATAGGAAAAGGGAGTGTCAGAAAGGAATGGTATGGTATCACGCGCAGGTAAGAGAAGATCGTCGACAAAGACTATCTGTGTTTACACAGTTGTCAATGACTTTTGTGTTTTCAGTCTTCTCCACCCCCCCAAAACTTAGGTTAGTTGTAACGCGAGAGGAGGACATAAGGACATATCTATACATTGCCCCCCCCCCCCACTCCCCCGCCCCGCCCCTCCCCTCCCCTCCCAAGT
>NC_134883.1:4919199-4924199 GCF_041734735.1 Babylonia areolata
AGAGAGAGGGTTGGGGAAGGAGAGTGATGGATGGATAGAAGGACAGAAATAGACATGGACGAGAAAGGAAGGCACACACACACACACAGAGGTGGAGAGAAAAGGAGATAGAGACAAATAGTTAGGTAGATACCAAGAGCCTGGAGAGAAAATGACAATGATAATTTTTATAATGTCCATTCAGTGTTGAACGTCCTTCGGGAGCCGAGAGAGAGAGAGACAATGACAATGACAATGACAAATTTTTTTATTGGTAAATAGCGTTTTACAGCTCTAGTGCCAAGGGGGATTATTCAGCTTATTTTAGTAGACGAAAAAAAAAGTAAAACGAAAAATAAGGGGAAATAACAAGCAAATAAGTACATATTCATAAACACATAAACACTCATACATTCACACCCACAACATTAATACAACATAATCCCTATTACTCATGAGACAGACAGACAGAGAGAGAGAGAGAGAGAGAGAGAGAAGAAGAAGACAAGGGACATAAATGTTATTGAATATATCACGGGATTCGCCGCAGTGGTGCAGAGAATCTCTTCCGGACCGAACATGATGACATTCTGGAATATTCCACGTTCAACGCAAGAGGTCATCAGGAGTTTGCAGGGTGGGGGACTCTTAAGCTAACCCAGCACAGCCTAGAAACTGGACTGGTCCTTCTGGGATGGTTTCCAACCCTCCACCACCCCCCGCCCCCTCCCCTTCCTCCATCTCCCAGCGATCCTTCGACCTGTTGCGTTTTTCATGTTCTTTTGCATCGTTTGGCGTGTTGACGATTTCTCGCCAATTAGTGGACCAGTTTCAAAGCAGCTCGGATCCTCAGCCCGAGTGAGTTGTCAACAAGTGAACTGTCAACTCATCGAACAGATCTTGACAAGATCTGACAAAGCAATAAACATAAATATCAATCATCTACCGCGAACGAGCCTTCCTACTGTCCTTTGGCAAAAGTCGATATTGGTGAAGGGATTATATTATATATATTGCTCTGTCAAAACTGAAAAAAAACAACTCTTATTGATTTTGACCACTTTTAAATTTTTTGTCCCCCAACGGAGTCGAACTCTTAAACATGTTTTTATATCTCTTTGAAACCAAATAAGACGTCTTTCTTTAACAGGGCATTCTGCGGCTGTTCTTTGTGATATATTCAAGATATTTCTAAAGGCTTTTTGTTATCAAGTTTTCATTATTTTCATAAGACAACCACACTCAAATCAACCATAGAAACGTGCATTTATAACACGTTTCAGTTTTATCTGGTCCATGGCTACAGGAGGGTTAGAATCATGCTAATGACTCCGATGCAAGTCAGCTTCCACATAAGGACAACAAGAAGTTTAAGGACCGAAACAGGGAGATCACAGGCTCTGGAGGCTTTAAAGAAAGTAACAGTGGGGGGTGTCAGTGTCAGTGTGACACAGAAAGACAGACACACCCACAGAGGATGAAGGGCGAATGTGGGCTGGGCGTGGCTGGAAACAAACCGTGTGCACGATCGATTTACCCATCGTCTTGTGTTCAACGATGGAGCCGGGCTCTGTATCTGTATTGTCGATCCGTGCACGGTAAACAGTGTGTTGTTGATGTGTGCAAGGTTAGGTTAGCTAGGCATTGACCTGAGCACGTTGACACAGCCCTGTTGATTTATACGGAATGAAAACACCGTATTGTTGATCTGTGTACGTGGTTATTTTCCGCTGTAAAAGATTTGAAAGGTGAATCCGGGTCAAGGTGCAGTTCAAGTACACAGAGGGGGACTGAGAATCGCTGCTATTGATTTATGCATCGAATTCTGTCATCTTGGGCCAAGCCGTATTCGTCGTGAACGCCTCTCTGTCTCTCTCTGTCTCTCTCTTCTTTTTTTCAGACAAGAGTTGTTGCTGTGCAACACACACACACACACACACACACACACACCGAAATGACATAGAGAGAGAGAGAGAGAGAAACACACACACACACACACACACACAGGGATAGAAACAGACAGACATACAGACAGTGACAAACAGAGCGAGAGCGCGCGAGCGCGCGCGCGCGAGAGAGAGAGAGAGAGAGACAGAGAGACAGACAGAGAGACAGACAGAAAGAGAGAGAGACAGACAGACAGACGGTCAAAGAGCACAATACAACATTGTTTTCATACACACAGTTAAATTTTGTACATGTGTACATGGTAAGCGCACAAATTTGAATATGTCAGTTGAACAAGTATGCATCCTCACAGATGTCTTCTTTCAGATCAATATTTGTGATTAATTTTGGCATGTTAATTAAGTCACACAACAATAGACAATAGTTCAAAGAACAGAGAGAGAGGGAGAGGGGGTTGGGTGGTGGTGGTGGGGGGGATAGAGAAAGGCAGAAAGAGAAAAGGGGAAAGATATGGACACATACACACACACACACACACACACACACACACACACACACACACACACACACACACACACAAAGACAGAAACAGAGCGAGAGCGCACGTAAGCACGTACCTACGCATGCGTACAAACCCCCTATTTCAAATCAAATGTGCAAGCGTTCGCGCGCGCGCACACACACACACACACACATGCACGCGCGTTCTCTCTCTCTCTCACCCTCTCTCTGTGTCTCTCTCTCTTTCTATAACACACACTCAACTCACACACACACACACACACACACACACACACACACACACACAATTTCTTCCTTTCTTTTCGACTTTTCACTTCTTTCTTTGTGTTTTTGTTGCTGTTGTTGCTTTAATGGGCCTCGACATTATGTTGATGAGAGAACCAGTCCTCTTTTTTTGTGTTCATCGACTGATCTGTTACCGTCTAAACAATGGAAACATTTATGCATTATGCAGAAAACTAGCACCCCATTTGAATGAATAGCAGTTACCGCAGCGAAGGCACTGAGTTGTATTGTTAACATATTCTATTCTCCCTCCTCCGGCCCCTTCCCACTGTGTGTGTGTGTGTGTGTGTGTGTGTGTGTGTGAACCTGATACTACGAGGAAACGACTGCACACCACGAAATAGGTTCGATTCTCTTTTCTATCCAGCAAAAGTGATTTGCTGACTATACCCTGCGGCATCTTTCAATTACTTCAGTATCATCAGTGTAGGTCAGATATCCACTATCTTAAAGTTTAAATTAGTTTAATGACTCTGTTTTTGACAAGGAAAGGCAATTTTACAAATATTCGAACGACTTTGATGTGTAAATAATCATCTTGGTATCTTAATCGTAATAATTCAATTATTCTGATGATGTTTGTGAAATTCTTAATATCTGTATCCCCTTCCTGTACTAAAGTTTCAGATATATTTACTGCCTACGTCAATAATTATTCTGAAAGTGTCAGTGTATGGTATCGTGTGTCATCGTGAGCTTGAGGGCAGTCTCGCCCGAGGTAATAAATAAAAATTTTAATCTATCATTCCTGACGGATAACTGTCTATACGGTAAAGTGCAGCCGACACTGATATGGCCAGACTTCCATAAAACTAGTCACACAACACACACACACACACACACACACGTATGCCTGCACGCACGCACGCACATACGTACACACAAGTTAATCAAAACTATAGCCTGATGTGAATGTTGTTTACCTCCACCTTCTCTTTTCCAAGGGTCTTTTTTTTTTAAAGGAAGGTTTTTGAGCACACCTCAACAACTCATCAGTCTGGACATCAGCGAAATGTTGGAGATACACCCCCCCCCCCTACCCCGCTGCCCTCCCCCCCCCACCCCGTCCTTTAATCTCTGTCGGAAGGAACACCAAACCGTGTCTCAGTGTTGTCCGGATGAAGTGAACCCACGCGCAGTGCTGGGCTTATGTGTGTGACAAACCGTGGCAGCTGTTGACGTGATGACCGACGCTGTGTCAGTGCATCAGAGTCAGCGGATTACCAGTCTGCGTGATACCGGGACAGTAACATTGAAAACTTAGCCTTCGTATGATACAGTGCACAATGTTCAACATGAAACGTTCGCGAACAAAATATTCCTGTTCCGATCTCCACACTGAAGAGAAGTGTGAGCAGTGGAGGAGGAAGATAGAGAGGGAAGTGGAAGAGGAGTGGAGGAAGGAGAAGGTGGAAAAGAGAAACAGGCATACAGACAGACAGACAGAGACACAACAAAACGAAAAAAGAAAGAACGAGAGAAGAGTTGTGACATTTCGATTTGTTCATTATGTTTGTCACATCCTTACCTTTATTGCTCATTAGCGGAAGGCCATAGTTTTAATGTCGCAGAGAGAGAGGGTGGGGGAGAGAGAGAGAAGGAAAGAGAACGAGACTGAGAAAGAGAAAGAGAGCGAGCGAGTGAGTGAGACAGAAGGAGAGAGAGAGTGAGTGACAGAGAAAGAGACACAGAGTGACAGAGAAAGAGACACAGACAGACAGACTGATACAGATAGACAAAATACATCAGTGTAGTTCAGTTTGGAAAGTTACGTTCCTGTTTCTTGATCAGTGTTCTGTTCAAAACAGAAACAGACAGATGCTGGAACAGAGAGACAGGGACAGATATATAGATTTCAGCTCCAGCGACATTCAAACACTGCCTCCTGTCTCTCAAAGTCGTCAATCCGACCCTTACTGTGTCGTGACAGCAAATATTTACAGATAGCCCCCTTGTCTTATCGTATTTCAACATTGCTGCCCTTTGACTGGGTCCCACGGACCTCTGACCCAGTTCCGATGAAGATAGCAGAGAAGGCATTCCCGACCTGATGTAAATCAATGTCAGTTCACTGGGACATCAAATCATTCGTCGTTCTTGCCCCACTTCACTCGCAAAAAAATGAACAAATGAAATAAAGAAAGAAAGAATGAAAGTAAATGCATAAAATTTAATAAAGAACCCCCTCTCTCCCCCTTCCTCTCCCCCTCCCCTCTCTCCCTGCCTCTCACTTTGTAACAACACAAACAACGGCGATGACCACCACGATGAGATAATGATAACGATAATGATGTATAACAATACCA
>NC_134883.1:4929199-4931699 GCF_041734735.1 Babylonia areolata
GAAAGACACAAAGATACAGAGAAGAAAGACATAGATACAGAGAAGAAAGACACACAGGTACAGAGAAGAAAGACACAAAGATACAGAGAAGAAATACAAAGATACAGAGAAGAGAGATACCTTGCCTGCCCTTCCTTGTCTTTAGTTTCTGCATGCGTGTGAATGATAGTCCTTCAGCCAGCCCCTCAAATTAAGGGGGTCGGTACCACTCATAGTGGCAAGTGTTATCATATATTTTTGGAATCGTTTATGTCCCTAGATGTCAGAAAATCATGATAATGTTGTGAACGTGGCAGCTTTCTGCCTGTTATCACGTGATTTCTAACCCCACCCTACCGCTTCGAGAACGCGCACCGTGATCAAGCTCTGTTCTCCCAGAGCCTAAACCATTGAAGATAGAAAAACCATTATTGAACAAAAAAGATGTATAATAGCATGCTAAACAACTTTTGTTCTTATAAGTATATCAAATTATTATTTGTTCGTGAAATGTAGTGGCGTTTTGAGGATTTCATGACATATTCACACAAAATTCGGCATGTCGTCTTTTGTCAAAGCTAAATCGTTAGATATAGGAAGACACTTTATGAAGCAAAACGAAGCGCATGGGACTTGTGAACAACTTTTATTCTCATAACACTATCAAAATGTTGATCGTTTTGGAAAAGCAATCACTTTTGTGAGTGTCATCAAAGATTACGCAACACGACAAAATTCTCAGTTTGTGTTCTGCTCTGCCTAAATGGTTGCAAAGAAAAAAGTATTACTATACAAGAAGATGTAGAATAGCACGCAAAACAACTTTTGTTCTCATACATTTATCAAAATATTAATTCGTTCATGAAATGTAGTGCCGTTTTGAGGATTTCATGACAAAATTCACACAAAATGCGGCACTTCGTCTTTTGTAAAGGCTACCTAGTAAGATATAGGAAGACATATTTAGAAGCAAAACGAAGTGCAAGGGACTTGTGAACAACTTTTATTCTCATAAAACTATAAAAATTGTTAATCGTTTCGGAAAAATCATGGCTTTTGTGAGTTTCATCAAAAATTACGCAACACAACAAAATGCTCAGTTTGTCCAAGTCGGTGTAATGCTCTGCCTAAATGGTTGTAGATGTAAATATACAAGTAACGCTAAACAACCAGATGTAGAATAACACGCTAAAGAAAAATTGAGCAGAAATAAATTAAAGTCAAAGTAAAAGATATTGCATTTTGACCGTGGGCACACATGCAAACTGGGGGAGGGGCAAAACAGATACAATACAATACAGCTAAATCTATTAAAGGTAAATCAAACAGCAACGTTTGTTTTTATCATTTGATATGTGAAATTATCGCACATTCTTATGATATAGGGATTAACATAAAGAAAGTAAAATCTATGTTTTTCCTATGTTTGTGTCTGTTTCAGACGGCGTCAGAGGGCAGTACTGACCACCAGAAGTACTTCTGATTGATAAGGATCCAGTAACCATCATGACAGAAGCTCCGCCTGAAGGAAGACCCGGATTAAAGTCTTCAGCTGACCAGTGTATCATCCACTAACAGACTTACAAATGTGATGAAAATGAGTCTGCTTTTATCTCCAAATTCATTCCAATCATGGGAAACTGCTTGAAGCGGCTAAAATAAGGAATCATGCACCTGTGCTGGATGCTGCCAAGACGGTAGTTGGTATGGAAGTACCAAAAATAAAATGCCATTTATACTGCAGAACTGTCTTCACTGTGAAACATACTTTGAACAGCCTGAAAAGAAAAGCAGAGGAACCAGTTCAACCACGTGAGGAAGCTTCGCAGACAAAGTGGCAAAGTCGAGGACCATCTTCTACTTCAAGAGTTCTTCCAAAACAATGTATATTTTGTGAAAAGTCTTCGAAGTGTTTGTAAAAATCTAACACAAGAGAACAGTTAAATACAGGCAAAAGAACTTCGTGTGGGCAAAACCCTACGTGACATTGCTGTGAAAAAATGTGACACCAAAATAACTGCTGTGACAAGCAGGGACGTGGTAGCAGCTGAGGCACAATACCGTCGGACATGCTACAAATTATACACTAAAGAAACATATATAAGAAACATGTAAAGACAGGTTGCCAACTCAGAAAGAGGCTGATGAGGAAATGCCAGATAATGAAGAAAGGGTATGTCAGAACGCAGAAGATGCATCGTATGCCTTGCTTTTCAAGCACATCAAAGAACTAATGGCACAGCCAGACGTCATTCCTCTAGTGTCTCTTACTGAGAAGTTGAAGATGTTCATGTCAGTGAATGGTATCAAAGACGTCAAAGATTCCACAACTAGACACATCCGTAGAAAGCTTGAGATTAGATTTGGTGAGGAGCTGATTATGTTTCCAGATGAAAATGGAAAGATTTTAGTGATGCCAGTCACTCTCAGTCCCCACGAACTTGGCCCAATGTATCAGGCACTCAAAATACAGCTGGCCTTGTGGAAATCAGACAGCTCATCGACTGACAAAGTGTTGGAT
>NC_134883.1:4936699-4941699 GCF_041734735.1 Babylonia areolata
CAATGGTTAGCTAGGTTTACAATGTTGCTAGAAGGAGCCGCTACTCTATTATCATTATTATTATTATTATCATTATTGGTATTATTATTATCATCATGAAACATTGATGTTCGTTGGTACATCAATTAACATGCTGCGCATATTTGACATCAGTCACCTGCCTACGGGTTGTAAAAGCAAAATCTGAACGCAGTATAACCAAGCAGAATGTTTTGAGGGCAAGAGTGAAAGAAGGAGGGGGGAGGAGGAGGAGGAGAAGAGGAAGAAGAAGAAAAAGAAGAAGAGAAGAAACAGTGACGTCTTTATCAAATCGGTTGATACAATCTGCTGTAGTACCACTAGAATTCCCAAAATTGTCCCACACGATGTTTATCTTCTCCCAATTTGTTCTGTACAGTACCTGGCGGCAGCTTTTTTCTTTTTCTTTTTTTTATAATTTCTTTTTTAATGCATTTTATTTCCAGCAGTGACACTAAGCTGTCAGGGACCTACTCCGCCCAACACCTCGTGACAGGGTCTGTGCCGTCTATCACTACTTTCATTGACAAAAACGTGGTTTCGGATGTTTGCCCAGTTTGAACGATTTCTGTGTGCACGTAGTCCTACACGTAGGCTTTGGAGATGATAAGTGAAGGATAGGTCAAGGAAAGCTGGAGTACGTCAATGAAAAAGAGGTCAGACAGGCCCTTTCACAGCAAAACCTGCACTGACTCAACCTCAATTCACCAGACGGTGATTTCATGTGGGTTCACCCTGGCGAGACAGACGTTACAGTTATGACTGCTTGGGGTGACATTCTAATCGCAGGTTTTAAGCCAACACATACTTTTTTTTTGCTGACGATACCATAAACTGGACGAAAATGGCAGAGAAATGTTGACCTTGCCAGGAAATTCCCTGTTTGTTCTAATCCAGACTTCATTTTTCAGTCCTGTCCGACAGAAAATGCAATCAAACTGAAAATATAACTCGTAACCCGGACGAAAGTGAAAACAAATAAACAAACAAAACAAAAAACAACAACAAAATCATATCTGCAACATCTTCATTGCTTTTCACACTATGATAAACATATTAATCTATACAGCCTGCTATATTATTTATGACCAATAACAACTAGACAACGACGAGAAGTTCACCAGCCAAAACACCATAGATATGTTGTTTTCAGTGAGTGACATATGGACCAAGTCGACAACTATTAACTCTTTGCATACGAACGGCGAAAGAGACGAAGTTAACAGCGTTTCACCCCAATTACCATCATCAAAATATTGCAAGCAGAAGGCTCTTATACTGAAGACGTGAATGTTGACAAAAAATACCACAATTCTGACGACGGAAGCTAAAGGTTGGGTCATTCACACACCCACTTGACATCCGAGGGGTCTGTGTAGAGGAGAAGAGAGGACTGGCCGTACTGAGTGAGTTAAAACAGACTACAGAAGACACTAAACACAGTGCTCGCCGCCGGACGCGAACACGGACAACTGAGAAAAGTCGTCAGTCCAGTTTGATGTGAAGAATACCAGTTTGCAGCTAGTCAGGATTTCATTATGTGTGTATGTACGTATGGATGGATGGTTGGATGGATGGTTATAAGTACACACACACACACACACACACACACACACACACACCTGCGCGCGCGCGCGTGTGTGTGTGTAAATGATAACACACACACACACACACACACACACACACAAAACAAAAAAAAAACAACCCCAACATCATTCGGAACGTTATTAAGAGCATGACAATCACAACTTACGTACCGCCGTCCTTCTTTTGTAATTCCCATACGACTATTTCTGAATACAGACTGGATTTTAATTCAAACAAATCAGTCAGCCGGAGGTAACACATGGTCGTTTATTTTACTTGCCTTTCGCTTGTTGTCTCCTCCCAAAAGACTAAGACCTCCTGTCAGAGGTGTTGAGAAGGGAGAGGAAGGCAGAGGCGGACAGAGAGGGGTGGATAATTGAGAAGAGGTAGGCCAAGATGGACGGGTGGCGTGATGGAATGCCGGAAATTTCGGTCTTGTATTGAATTTGAGATTTCCCACTTCTAAAGCGCGTGCTCGTAGTATTCACCTACACACATGAATAAACAGATGATACACCTAATGCACAATAGCTACAGATAAAAAAAGAAGAAAAAGAAAAAGAAAAGACTAAAAGAAAGAAAGGGTGAAGGGCGGAAGAAAACGCACGAATAGCTGAACAGATCTGAATCAACGAGTCAGATTAGGACAGATATGAGTGATGCTCTTCACACTTAAACTGCTATAAATAAATAAATGAATAAGTAATGATACAGAAAAACATAAAATAAAAACATTATTTGATTTTATCTGCCCGCAAAAGAAAAACATGGCCATACTCCCCATTGTGGATCCAAAGATAATAACACTGAGGTTGGAAAAAAAAAGAAGTAAATGTGTGAAGCCAGGGAGCACACAACAAATGAGTCAGAACTGTGTTAATAAAAACACTCACGGGCAAGGGTGCTCCATCCACCCACCCACCCACACGGACTGAAGAGATAAAGCGGGAAAAGAAAGACAGAGGGACATACACTCATACACACACGCACGCACACACACACACACACACACACGCACGCACGCACGCACACACACACACACGCACGAACAAATACACACAAACAGACACGCAGCTAACTATCTCCATCCACCCCCCCCGTGCTGGCTTCACGTTTATCACGGTGGAACGTTCAGCAGTTCAGGGTTCGGGCTGCTGACAGGTAACCTTCCGCTGATGACGAATCACACACTCACTCCCAGGTCTTCATTAATCACTTCATTAGTGCCTCTGGTGCCTGGTGGTATGTGTGACACGGCACTGATATCTATACTGTGCAATTCACAGAGAGAGAGAGAGAGAGAGAAAGAGTGTGTGTGTGTGCGCGCGAGCGCGTATATGTGAATGTATATGCGTGAGTCCTGCGTGGGTGTGTGTGCGTGGGTGTGTGTGCGTGTGTGTGTGTGCGCATGCTTGGGTAGTGATGGTTGTGGTGGTGTGTATGCCAGTGCGCGCGTAACAGTGTATATGCTTGGGCGGTGTGTTTATGTTAGGGTGCACGCGCGTGTGTTTCTGAATCTGTGTGTATCTCTCAGGGCAATGAGGCGTGTGTGGGGTGCTTCAGTGGGGGTCAGGGGGCGGGGGGGGGGGCGGGGAGGGGGGGTTTCAAGAATGCACGGGCGTGGTGTTTCGTTCGACCAGCTGCATTCCAGCAAGTGAGCCGGGCACGTGCTTGCAGTGCGTGACGGAAAGTGCGAGAGGGGAGAAAGAAACAGATGGACAGACAGAAACTGATGCACACACACACACACACACACACACATGTCCATGCCTTTATACTGTAGGTCCATGGCGGGCGGTGTAATGAGGCTTACCCAGCAGAAGGGGCTGTGTCCAGAGATGGTTGAATCGCCTGGTCCGGGAAGTGGGGTCATCTCACACTAGATGGCCTGTCCAGGAAAGCTGGAGAGAGGATGTCGACGATGCTCTTTTCTAAGTAGAGTTGAGTTTACTTTGAGTAGAGTTGAGTTTACTTCTGAGTAGAGTTGAGTTTAATTAACGACCTTAACTAAGGTCATGTTTTTCGGTGCCTGGGTCATTGGCTGGGCTGTCCTAAATGACGCCTGTTTGCCCCCCCCCCCTCCCCCGCGCAGCATGTGTCTCTTCAACGAAAGCAGCCGCCCTTGCATCAGGAATCGCTGCAGTGTGCCTCGGGGTTGTTACCCGGAATCGGGATCTGCATTCAGAGTGTTTAGGGAAATCTTACGTTCACCGCTTTGTGAGCGCTTTACTGTGCCAGTCGTAGAAGAACAATCAGTTGGCAGCTACTTGCTATGCGTTTGTCTGGCATTCCGACAATGTGTCTGGCTGCCGTGTCTAACTTGATGCATCATCAGCACTGTGCACACTGAGCGCAAGTTTGCTCAGACGAGAACTCCTGTGTCGAGAACACATCGCAAGACATGCTTTTCCCATGTCCTGAGGAAAGAACTTCTGTGTCGGGAACTGAACACATTGCCAGACATCCTTCCCCCCGTGTTTTCTGATATAACTGTCTCACCGGAATTTTTCCATCTTGTATAGGCATGCCTAGTGAAGTTGGCTTTGTTTACATGCATGTCTTCTGCACGCACTGCAGGCTTCACGGTACAGAGGATGGTGGGAAGGATAGGATGACAGGGCAGCATGGTGAACACATCCAGGCTCATTCGTCTCTTTCAGTCATCAGATATTCTCACGCTGTAATCTTCCAACGTTAGTGTTAACTTTAGCATCCGTACAATACTGACTTCTATGAGGAAGGTTACACGGAGGCCCGTGTCCACTTTCTGAGCTTTACCTTTACCCTCGACTTCAATGAGGGGCTGCATGCTAGGCTCGTTAGCAGCCTTTTCGACTAGTAAACACCACTGACATTTTTCGTGTTAAGTTATCATGCAGCCAAAGTTGTCACGCGCACTGTGGACGAACATTTTTCAAGCTGTTATGCATTCAAGGTTCGCGGTGCAGTCGATCAGTTTCCCATGTACACTGAGGCTGGCTGGACCTCCTTGCTGGGTGTCCTTGATGTTCCCAATCACCGGGGCATGCAGAACAACGAAGAACGCAGGGTGCAGCACACCACTTTGCTTGACGCTGTTCCGAAGCTGGGAGAGATCAGACAGACATTAGAAACAGCTTTTCAGTTTATCATCAAACAGACAGAAGCGTTTGTCACAACACACACACACACACACACAACAACAACAACAACAACAACATCCACACACAGGTACGTACAGGCAGACAGACGGACAGAGAGTGTGCGAGAAGAGTACCCACGCACATATTCGTGCGTGTCACATCCACACCTCTTTTGAACTTATCCGTATCTGTCGATCCACTGCCGCCCCGTCCGTCTATTAATCCGTCCATATATCGATCTACACATGCATTTGTGTGTGTGTGTGTGTGTGT
>NC_134883.1:4946699-4949199 GCF_041734735.1 Babylonia areolata
CCACTCGCGTATATACGAGTGAACGTGGGAGTTGAAGCCCACGAACGCAGAAGAAGAAGAAGATGTTCAGTTGGAAAGAAGCCCCACGCCAAGTCCCACAAGTAAATCATTTTCCGAGGCCTGGAAATTCATGCTGGAGTTGGTCCTTTATGGAAGCACGGACATGCACAGCAAGCACCGCCTGAATGACAGACTGAATGGGGAGTAAAAATAAAAAAAAAAAAAGCATGAACGAAAGAGCTGCTCACAAAAACGACTTCACGTGTGAGTTGCAGCCCACTGACGAACGCAGATTTGTTTTTCTCCATAACATGTGCCTGCGTCAGTGATGCCGGCGCGCGTGCATAGTGTGTGTGTGTGTGTGTGTGTGTGTGTGTGTGTGTGTGTGTACTGATGTGTGTGCTGGATCTGCAAGCATATTCAACCAAAGAAACTGCCTCCCAACCCACCCCCTTCTCCCCAAAGTGTAAAAGCTTTTTTAACGGTTACAACGCGCAGGTAAACGACGTCTGAACCAAATTTATCGCCAATAAAACAGCCATTATTTACGGTCAAAACCACAAATTTCACTTTATTGCACAATCCGCGGTAGCTTGCCGTGAGACATTCCGTAGTGGGAGGTCACTGAACTGAGTCCTTCATCGGACCGGAATGATGAGTTTGTTGACAGCGTGCTTGAGCCCAGCCTGGATTCATCAAAGGACCGGATGTTTACCCCCTACCTCTTCCATCACCAACACCGACACTAGACCTTGAATGGCTCGTGGTTTGGGAGAGTCTACCGGGTGAGAAGATAGACCGAGCTCACGTGTGCGGCATGTATTTCGCGGGAGAACGTAGAAGAACCCACGGCAGCAAGACAGCCGTCCTTTATATATATATATATATATATATATATATTATATAATTAAAATATATAATTTTTTTTTAATTCCGCAGAATTTTTCGCTTTGATTGGAAAGCAAATGTATAAGCATAGACAGAAAGAAAAAAAGATAAAAAGATGAAAAGAAAAAAAAAGAAAGAAAAAAGTGTTGCGCATGGTTATGGCAACACGCTCTTCCCAGGGAAAGCAGCCCGGTTTTCTGTTATGACGTAAAACTAATACAATACAAAATAATACATTATAATAGAATACAACAAAAACAAAACAGATCAGAAGGTTACATATAGAACGCAACGCAACGCAACGCCACATCAGTACCGCAACACACGGATTGGCAGAAGCATCACAGATCACTGCGCTTCTGTTACAGTCGATGAGCTCGTGCTTCACGACCAGCTGGAGCGAGGCAAGAAGTCTGTCGGTTGGAACAATTACTTATTGAACGGTCTGCGCGACTGAGGAAAGACGGGGCAATGTTTCCCGTTTATCGAGGGAGAGGCAAAACACCAGTCTTCCGTCACGGTCTTTTTTTGTTTTTTTTTTTTTTTCTTTCTTTCTTTCTTTTTTTTCCTGGCAAAGGTCTAATCTGCTGCATGCCACAGAGCGTTTAATCAGTCAATGTCAACGGAAAAAAACACAACAACAACCCCCCCCCCCCAAAAAAAAAACAAAAACAAAAAAAAAACAACAAAAAAAACACACACACACACACAAAAAACAGACATCAGTGGGTATTAGAATGGGGGTGCGCCTGAGAGAGAGAGAGAGAGAGAGAGAGAGAAACAGACAGACAGACAGACAGACAGACAGACGTCAGTGGGTATTTGACTGGGGGTGCGCCTGAGAGAGAGAGAGAGAGACAGACAGACAGACAGACAGACAGACAGACGTCAGTGGGTATTTGACTGGGGGTGCGCCTGAGAGAGAGAGAGAGAGAGACAGACAGACAGACAGACAGACGTCAGTGGGTATTTGACTGGGGGTGCGCCTGAGAGAGAGAGAGAGAGAGAGAGAGAGAGAGAGAGAGAGACAGACAGACAGACAGACAGACAGACAGACAGACGTCAGTGGGTATTTGACTGGGGGTGCGCCTGAGAGAGAGAGACAGACAGACGTCAGTGGGTATTTGACTGGGGGTGCGCCTGAGAGAGAGAGAGAGAGACAGACAGACAGACAGACAGACAGACAGACAGACGTCAGTGGGTATTTGACTGGGGGTGCGCCTGAGAGAGAGAGAGAGAGAGAGACAGACAGACAGACAGACAGACAGCGATACCGGAAGAGACAGACAGGGGAGAGGGGGACGAGGTGGGCTAGTGGGGAGTCGGAAACGTGAATATATTCGAGGACAGACAGGCAGACAAACAGTAGACAGAGTCATGAGGTAAGAGACACGCAGCCAAATAATGGCTACATATGTTCTGACAGGTGAGACACTGAAAAAGAGGGGCACAGAGCGAGAGAGAGACAGAGACAGAAACTGACAGGGTGCGTAGAAGGTAGACACGGTCAGCACTGCCAGTCTGGTGGTGAAACTGCCACAAATAAAAACACGACGTATTTGTGTGACTGATTTTCATTTGTCCTTTCTTTGCAGCGCGAACTACATAGTGC